>NC_080387.1:65716673-66016673 GCF_028751815.1 Salvia miltiorrhiza
CTCTCTCTTCTCTCCACCGTCAAGCTCCCCACCCACCACCAGCCCCCCTCCCCCCCCGGTCGGACCCTCCTCCTCCCCACACCGCCGTCGCACCCACCGCCGCCCCTGCTCTCTCCACCACCACACCTCTTCCGTGAAGGTTGCCGCCTCTCCGGCCACCGCTGTCGCCTCGCCCTCAATTCTCGGTGACTGCAGCAGGCGAGCCCACAATTTCAGTCGCCCTGAAACCCTAGGCCCCAAATTGTGGCCACGATTTTCGGCGAGCAGCAGCGATCCCCCGCCGTCGTCTACAACCTTCCGGAGACCGACGGGCACGGCGACTCAGCGTACTGCAGTGCCTTTGACGAGGAGAGCGAGTTCAACTGGGAGTCGAGATCGTCGACCTGACCCGAGGTCTCGGCGCCGGTGGACGCAAGGGCAAAGCGGGCGGCGGCAACCTGGATCTCGATCTTGGGCGGATTTTCGGGGAAATTGAACTTGGCGTTGCCCAGATCTTCGCCGAAGGCACACGCCGCCTTCTCCACCATGGTCAATCGGCGGCGGCGACCTGGATCTCAGCAGTAGAGGGCGGCTGGGGGCTCGACGGCAGCGGTGTGGGGAGGAGGAGGGTCCGACCGGGGTGGCTGGGGGGTGAGCTGACGTGTGGAGAGAGAGAGAGAGAGTGGGGTGTGAGAGAGAGAGAGTGGAGTGTGTGTGTGTGTGTGACGTGGCGATTCCGGCTGCCACGTCAATATCCCGGTCGCCGGAATTCAAAATTGTGTCAAAATTGAACAACTTCTTAAATTAGTGTATTAAAATGTAAAATCCTAACTTCGCGTCAAATATGGATTTTCGACAAAGTTTGTGTATTTAGGTGCAATTTTCCCTAATATTTATATATTTATACACCAATTACCATTTCCTTTATAATTGATTAAATTATCAATCTTCAGTCAACGTTTTTGAATTCTTTATGCTCATTTTTCCACGAAGAGGATAAATATATAAAAATTCATGTAAAACGTGCACGTACTAAAAGTCAAGAAGAGTTCTACATTATTTTATTTAAACCAATTAAGGTCATAGCAATAATTTTTAGCCTAGCTTAAAACTAAATAATTACACTACCTGAATGATTCTCAATTTTAACAAATATTATTGTGTAAAACTAGGCTCTAAAAGTCAAAAAGTTAAGGACATAGAGAGATATTATATAAAGTTAATCAATAAATAATTTTTTGATGACTAACTTACACGCAACTATCTATATATATAAATTCATACACTATAAAATTAAATTCCTATTTATTGTTAGATGATCATTATTATTATTATTATGGAATGGCTAGTTAGATATATACTATTTTTCAATATTTTCAATATATATATTTCAATATTTACTAAATAACACTATGGTTTAATTAATGATTTCGGCTTATATGTAAATAATATTATTTAGTAGTTCAAGAATGAAGAAATTGTAATATGTTCATGATAAGATATTTAAAATAAACTCAAGTCTAAGTATGAAAACTCACGACACAAACACACATATCATATAATCGGCTCCAAGCTATCGTCCGAGCAACAAATGGAATGGAACGAGTGATCATTCCTTAACCTCTTATCCATATTCACTACCTAACTACATATATATCTATTATATTTATATACAATGGCTACCACTTGAACCATGGTGCAAAAATAAAAGTAAGAGTATACAAAATCTGTAAAATAAATAAATAAAATCTATAAATTATTTGTAAAATATGTGAATTGTCTGTAAAATCTATAAATTAAATAAATAAAAAATGTGATAAAATCGTCTATAAGACAACTCATCCAACACATAGAGGGCAACATATATACATTGATTTTTGCAAAAACAAAAAGGCCTGGGTAGTCGGAGGAGACGGCGAGGGAGGAAAGGGTCGATCGATATCGCCGTGCGCCGATGGTGCCACAGTAGGGGATCGCCGGAGACACAATCGCTGAATTAAGAAATTAGCTACTCATAATTAAACTAAGAACAATCAAATAAATAAAAGTAAACATAGAACAGGAAAACAAAAATAAATAAATAACTTGCAATTGAAATTAAATAAAATCACCAATATGAAACCAAAACAAAAAAAACCCGTCTGCCTTGATGAATTTTAAGTCAACTCCTCCTAATTCCAAAAGTAAAAGCAAAATAACAAAGTAAATTCTAAGCAAATAAAACGTGTAATGCAAAAGTTGTGAATTCAAATAAAAATAAACCTAATCTCCTATTTAAAACTAGCGGCTGACCTCTAACTAAACAAAAGGATTTAAAACCCTTAAGTGCCGATCCCTAGCTCGGTAAATGGGCTTTTTCCGCCCTCACAAACATAAGCCCCAATTAATTAAAACAAGAGTTTTGGGTATAATTAAATCTATAATAATTAATTACAAGCTAAATCTCTAAATTCCTCCACAATCAACTCTAATCTTCATCAAATTCCATACCATTCTTGAGCTCTCTTCATGCATGAGTCTCCAACTCCGATCAACGCAATTCCTGTGCCAATACACCACAAACTTGGGTAATATCAAATAAAATCACACGATAAATAACTTGAATCTAGACAACTAAATTACACACATCACACAGTTTGGAGATGCATGGGGAGGACAAAAGGATAGAAGATTTGAGGCATACATGATTTGGGGCAGAAGAGGAATTCTATTTTTTATAGAGATTGAGAAACGATGAGTAACAAAATCATGTCATCTATTATAGATATAGACAACGGAAATCGTAGTCTATCTTGCTCAGTTATATACAACGAATGTTGTCTATATTGTAAATAGAAAATGGTAATAGAGAAACTGTAGTCTATCTTAGGCGGGTGTAGACATCGCAAGCCACATCGTTGTCTAAATGGTGAATAGTCAACGCTTAACAGTGACCGTCGTCTCAATGAACAGTAGGTGCGGTCATAGACGACACGCCATCGAAATCATCGTCTATGACCGCGTTATAGACAATAGACAAACGGTAAATCGTCATTTATAAGTGAATAGACAATAAGTTTTTAAACATGTTGTCTATATTATGTTGTCTATTATCAAAATAGTTGTAGTGTGTATAAATTTAGATTAAAATTAATATAAATTCTAATTTTTTTTATTAAATCAAAGGGACCTAAAATAAATTAATATTTTTTTAAAAAAAATTCGTTACAACCAAAGAAAGAAAAAAATCCACTCGGTGACTCCCCTGACCTATTGTTGGAGGAGAAGCGTCATACCAATAGACTGCGCTTCATCGTCAAAAAATATAAAAAAAAATGTACAGGGTAAAACTAAAATAAATTAAATTAATATAATCTCACTCATCTTAGTTGCATTAAACATTATTATAATTAAAATATGTATAAATAAAAAATACAAAAATTGATATCTAACAAAAATATAGGATATGAAATAAAATTAATAGTATAAAAATAAAATTAATATAAAAAAAGAAAACAAAGAATAAAAAGAAATTCTATATGTTCAACACTAATAGGAAGGACAGAGAAAAAGTTTAAGGATTTTAATGAAGAGACAAAAAAACAAAATATTTTAAATTTTAAACTTTTTATAATTTATTCATTTTAAATTTATTTTTGATAATTTTATATTCCATTCGTCCAATTAATAATGTCCCACTATATTTAGACACGAAAATTTAAAATAATGCAATTTAAATGATGAATACCAAGTCAACGAATGAAAGAAATTTTTTATACCTTATTTATTTTAAATTTATTTTTGATAATTTTATTCCCGTCGACTACAATCTATACACCTATATGAAATAAATGTTAATTGATTTGCACCACAAATTCATATGGCCGGTCCAATAAAAAGACCAAAGTTCATTTTTGCTATTCTTTTTGTGAAAAATCTAAGAGTGTCTGAAATATGTGGGGTCCAAATTATTCAGTGCAATATACACTATATATTTTCCTCTTATATGATTGCCTCTTTTCATTTTCATCTATCAAATCAACATAAGAATACAAACCAAAGCCGTTTCAATGGGGAATTCAACAGGTTGGAAAGCATCGTGGGTTTTATTTCTTGTTTATTAAGTACTACTATAATTTAGTTATCGCTTTGGAACGCACTATATATAGCTACAAGAGCCTTTCGCTTTCAAGTTTCAAAGATGCGACAGAGCTCCGTTCACCATATTATTTTTATTTTACAGACGATATAAAATTTAAGAAGATAATGAATAATAATGAGTATTGTTGTGAGTGGAATTTGGATTTCATTATTATTGTGAGCACTACAAGAAAATGCGGCTCTAACGACCGAAATTTCGGTCGTTAAAACCCAAAAATCGGTCGTTAATATTTTTAACGACCGATTTAACGACCGTTTTTTCCGGTCGTTGTTTGCATCGTCGCCCGACTTTTAACGACCGGTTTTTTCTTTTTAACGACCGAAATTTTGATCGTTAAAAAGATAAAAAAAAAAATAAATAAATAATAAAAAAATTATTATTTTTTATTTTTTTTAAATAATGACCGAAATTTTATTTTTAACGACCGAACATTCGATCGTTAAAAACTAATAATAAAAATATTTTTTTTTGGAAAAAAAAAATATATATATATATTTTTATCTTTGTATCCCACAAGTATTTTTAGTGTATTTCTAATGTATTTTGATCTTAATTGCATACCATTTGACGAACTTCCAAGTAGGTCACCCATCGTACTTGTGCTCTAAGTCAAGCACGCTTAACCTTGAAGTTCCTTTTGAGTAGTCACCAGTACAGAACACTCGTATTATTGATATATATAGTACCTATTAATTCATTTAAACTCTAATTCAATATAAAATATCATTAATCATTCATAACCTTATAATATGTCGAGATATTAACTAAGATTTGTGGTGTCGGCGAAACATTGACGGTAAATATACGATCGAATTTAAAATAATAAATAATTAATATTTTTTATTAATTTTTATTAAAAAGAGAAAGAGAAAAAACGAACCAAGAACCCTTGAGTGCACAAACAACAAACTAAGGGCCGAGCCTCATTAAAACCCTTTTTAAGGCAAACCTGGTCGGAAAATCCTTAAAAGGGAAAAAGAGTACTCGTCTAAACAAGGAGCTGTGTGGGAACGGAAGTGAGACAACTTCAGAGATTCCGGCCGAACCATCACCCCTAAGCAGCTCGGTTCCCGAACACATCAAAGCAAACCAACAAAAGAGAACAAGCAAAGAACAAGCAAAAACACAACCAACCAAAAAGGAACGAAAATGAAAACCAGAAACAGCACGACACCAGCCACAACTAGCGAAGCTAAAAGGAAAATCAGCAGACCAAGAAAAACCATGTAAACGGAAGAAGTAGGAACCATCCCAACACCAACAGACAACCGAAACCCCAACGAAGCAACCGCACCTGTCGCGAGAAGCATCCAACCTATTCGAAACAAACACTAACACCTTAAAGCACCATTCTAACAAAGCTATGGGTAGAAAAATCACGAGCCACCGCATGTTTAATATCGTCAATCGCATAAGGCCACCATCCCTCTTGTCTATCATCATTGGCCATTATGTCCGCGGGGTGATTTCCTTCCCGAAAGATGTGAGTAACAATCAAAGAAAAACCATGAAGACGACGAAGAACCTGCTTCCAGGAAGCTAAGAAACGCCAGGGAACATTCGTGGAGCGATTCTCCAACAACCGCACCACATACATCGAATCGGACTCAACCCAAAGATGAAGCCAGCCACGATCATGAGCAATATTAATAGCAGTAATAACCGCGAGAAGCTCAGCTTCAAAAGCAAACCCACTACCACCCTTGATGTGAAAACAGCCACGGACATAAGCAAAATTATCCCTAAAAACTCCTCCCGCGGCAATACGACCAGGAGCCCCTTTAGCAGAGCCATCGGTGTTGACCTTAATCCAATGAGTCACCGGAGGCCACCAATAAACCTCCACCATGCGAGGGGGAGGAGCAGCTCGACTGCCAATTCCAAGACTTCTAACAATCACGTAGTCAGTCCAATTATTCTTGATGGTACCAAGCCGTGAAAAATTAGAATCCATCTCTTTAAAATAAGCTTTAACAAAAGTAAGAATCGACCGAGCCTCAAAACGGAGATCATCAAAAACAAGCGCATTCCTACAGTCCCATATCTTCCACAGGATCGAAATAATGCCTCCTTTCCAAAAAGCCAAAATTTGGGGGCTGAAGCAAGCATTCCAAGCCAGCACTAAAAAAGTGTGAATATCCAAGCAACTTAACAGATCCGTTTTATGAAACCAGACCAGAAACGTTTCCCAAATGTAACTAATCCGAGGACAGCTCCACATGATATGCTCAATGGTTTCAGCATCCATATAACAAAAGGGACAACCATTAGGAGTGACCATACCTTGTCTAACGAGAGTATCCAAGGTTGGAAGACGCCCATGAAGAATCCTCCAGCATAAGATCGAACGACGAATCGGAATGTACGGTTCCCAAATCCATGTCCCCCATTTCACCATAGTGTAACGATGACAATTATTGGAGAAGGCTAAAGCCGCCGAGACATCCCCCTTGAGCGAATGCTTCCAATATCTAGAATCTTTTTCCTCGGTCATAGGAATCAATAAAATATCAGCCACCACCTCAGGAAAATAATTCACAAACGAAGGCGAGAAATGCCACAGACCATCGTAGTAGTAATCTTTCACAGAGAAATGGAGATAATCATGCATGTAGTGAGGAATTTTGAGCTTATCCACCAAAATGTAACCCAGCCAATCATCCTTCCAAAAATAAGTATTAGCACCATTATTGATGCAAGAGTAAGAATCAACCACCAAGGGATCAATCTCCTGTTTCACGCCGAGCCAAATAGTCGAATTAGCAATATTTTGCTTAGCATAGCTGAAGGTCGTGAGGTATCTGGACCTCATAATCCGATGAGCCCAATCATCACCTTTTATCATCTTCCATGCCAGCTTCATCAAAAAAGATTTATTCATTAAGGTAAAAGAACGAATGCCAAGACCCCCTTCCTCTTTAGGAGCGCACACCCGTCTCCAACTAACAGAACAACGCGGTTGCTGATCAATGCTGCCCGTCCAAATGAAATTACGACATTTACGGTCAAGCGAATGCAATAATGATTTAGGCCATTTATAAACCATCATCGAATGCACAATCGAACTCTGAATCACAGACCTCACCAAACATAAACGGCCTGCGATAGACAGTTGAAGACCTTTCCACCTTGCAAACTTTTGGACAATTTTATCAAAGATCGGCATGAGATACGAGGCCCGCGGACGACCAACAAATATAGGAACTCCCAAATACGTCATCGGAAGATTCCCCACAGAGAAACCCATGACACGCTGAATAGCCCTTCTCCTATCCGTAGTCACGCCCCTAGCGAAGTAGAGATTCGATTTCTCCTGACTGCAAACCTGACCAGAAATCGAACCATAATAATTCAGAATTTCCTTGATCTTTCGAGCATTACGAACCGTAGCAGTGCTAAAAAGGATAATATCATCAGCATAAAATAAGTGTGTTGGAAAATTAGTGGCCCGGCTGAAACCCATCGGACTAAGGTGTCTCGATTCCACACAACTGCTGATAAGGTGACTCAGGACGTCTTCCGCAATCCCAAATAAAATCGGTGACAACGGATCACCCTGCCTAACCCCACGAGAACAAGAGAAGTACCCCGAAAGCTGACCATTGTAAAGAATGGAGAGCCGGGCAGAGCTAAAAATGATCCAAATCCAATTGACGAACTTCTCATGATATCCATTCGCTCTCAAAACTTGCATAATGAACTCCCAGCGGATGGTGTCAAAAGCCTTACGAATGTCAATTTTGCAAGCCATATTCGAACCCCGATTCGTACGTTGCATCGAGTTGAATCCCTCAGAGCTGAGCATAATGCAATCATGGATGTTGCGACCACTAATGAAACCAAATTGGTTATTAGAGATATGAGTGGACGCAATCCTGCTAAGCCTTGACGCCAAGATTTTGGAAATGATTTTAAAGAAGAAGTTCGACAGAACGATGGGCCTCAAATCAGCAACAGTTGAAACATCCTTCTTCTTTGGGATAAGAATCATTGTACTGGAATTGCAACCAGTAGGTAAATAAGAAGACCGGAAAAAAGTTTGAACAGCACTGACCACATCCGTCTTAATAATTTCCCAGCAAGTCTGAAAGAAGGAACCAGAGAAACCATCAGGTCCAGGGGCACTATTAGCGTCCATTCCAAAGACCTCCGCCGCAATCTCACTCTCCGCAGGTATACTGACCAAAAAATTATTCTGAGCATCCGAAACCGCCAGATCAAAAAGTGCCTCAATCTCCAAAGGGTCAGCGCTCGGGCTTCCATCATCCATGAAAAGAGCCGAGAAGTGCCCGATGATATGTTGCTCAATAATAATCGGATCATAGACATCCACACCATCAATATTCAAGCGAGTAATCAAAGTATTCCTCCGTTTGAATTTTATCATTCTGTGAAAGAAAGTCGTATTTCTATCCCCATCTTGCAACCACGAGGCACGGCTTTTCTGTTGAAGAAGATTATTTTTTCTATAAAGCGCAACATTAAGCTCAGCTTGCAAACGAATCTCCTCATCGAAGAGCTCATCAGTATATCCAGTTTCAGAAATCTGGTTCTGGGTGACCGCCAAATGATTCTGAAATAGACCAATCGAATTATCAACGTTGCCAAAAACATCTTTATTCCAGACCTTAATATCATGACGCAGCCTCTTGAGTTTCAACATAACACACAGAATAGGGCAGCTAGTGTTAACAGCAACCGTCCACGAATTTTTCACCATATCTAAGAACGAAGGATGAAGGGTCCACATATTCAGAAATCTGAAGTGTCTTATGCCAGATGGAGTAACCTGACGGCACTGCAGAACTAACGGAGAATGATCAGAGGTGAGCCTCGGAAGCGCCGTGGTAACAATAGAATCGCATAAATCAGCAAAACCCTTGGAAAAAAATGCTCTATCAAGGATAGATTCAACATGACGGGGAAAAAACCGACGTCCAGACCAGGTAAAGCGAATCCCTTCAGTCGGAGATTCAATGAATTGAGAATCATCAATGAAAGTGCAGAAGTCCAAGCATGAGCTTCTTGAAGGGGACCTAGAACTGATCCTCTCATTAGAGCCTTTGACTGCGTTAAAATCACCAATAAAGACAGTATTACCCGACGTGAAATGTAGAAGATCATGCCAAAGTTGACGGCGGAGGATCTGGTCATTGGCTCCGTGTATAATAGCTACACGGAAGTTGTAAGTTTGCCAAATACAATCAACGATCACAGATTGGTCAGAGGAAAAAACCATGGTTGCAATCACATCAGGATGAGCAAGAACCCAGATGTTCGAACTTTTAGATGCTCGACAATTTTGATGAATAGGCACCATATTTAAAGAATTCCAGTAGCTCTGCCTCACCTTACGAAACGCCTTCTTAGGTTCAATCAAACCCAAGATAATAGGAGAAAATGAGCTACAGTGCTCCTTAAGTAACCGCTTGGATTCGTCCGTCAAACCGCGGACATTCCAGGCGATGATATTCATGAAGATTGATTGAAATGGGCGGAGGAGCCTCCGCATCTTTCCACCTCAGCCGACCAGCTTTCACGGGCGACATTCTCCATCGCCTGAATACAGTCTTTCTTGCTATTGTCAATAACAAAAGCTTCCGGATTATTGCCAGCATCTCCAGCTTTACGAAGACGATGTTTAATACTCTCCTCTGCCTGTTTTGAGATTTGTTCCGCTGCACGATCTGCGAGCTGTTTTTTTGAAGGCCTACCGCGCCGCTTAGCTGCCATACCCGAAGTAATTGGCTCCTTAGCCAATGCCAGAATTTGTTCCAATCTCTGAGCCTTCATAGCATTCTCAAAAGCAACCGCATCAGTTGGTTGCTGTCGGGAATGAATTTCCTCACTTATAACATCCGCTTCAATTGTTTCCTCCTCTTCTGAACTTTCAGAAACATAAACTTCAAGCGGCCTATCGTACACCGATGTCTCCACATTGTTGGTGATAGCGTCCAACATATCCGGCCCTCTGATATCCTCATTATTCCTCAACTGAAATCTAACATTCTCACCACTGATTATGTTCTTAGCATTTTCCTCCTGCTCCAACAGATGAGGCGAAGAGCCTCGATGCGAAGGTTGCGCAACCTTCTGAGTTGTAGATTTTGGTTCATTGTCCTCACCGGAACCTTGTTGCTGTACGCGCGTGGATTTATCAGTTATCTGCTCAGCCTCCAAGATTTGTAACCCAGTTTCTTCACCTCTCAGGTTTTCCAACACAACAAAAGTGTTTCCAATCGTAGTCCCCGAGCACTGCTTATCTTTAACCGAATGTTGTTGAATCTGTTGATCGCCGACAGGTTGATTTCTATGCTCATGCAAGGCGGCTTCATGTTCGTTGTTCGTAGTCTGAATATGCTCAATTTCTTTCCATTGTTTTCCCCTTGGCTGTTGCGTGGCAATCTTGACGTGAGTAGTTGTCTCGTCAGTTTCCTTTTGAATAGCTTTGAAACATCTATCAGGAGAGTGTCCTGTTATTTTGCACCTGTTGCAGTAAAGTGGGAGCTTTTCATAAGTGAACTCAATATAAAAAGCGAAATCTCCTTCATCAAAAAGAAGAGTAGTAGGAAGAGGTTTAGACATATCTAACTCGACCAAGACCCTCGCAAACTGTCCAAAATCCTTCTTCACTGAAGCTGCATCGATTCTAATGGGATGCCCAATATATCTCGCAACTCCAGCCAGCACTTCCGCGTGCCAATATTCTATCGGCAAATAGTGTATTCTCACCCACACATTAGCCAACGAAGAATGCTCCTTGAAGGGATCGAAATTCCTTGACCATTCCCTGAGTCGAAGATGACCATTAAGAAGTTCCCAAGTGTTTTTAACCTTGGCACAGGTTTTGTCCGCCTCACTTTGAAAAACCAAAGTGTAGTAGCCTTTTCCAAGGGGAATAAGTTGCCAAGAAGAAGCAATTCCCCATAAATCATTCAACTCCTTTTTTAACATCATTGCCGGCTTCGGTTTTTCACCTTTACGAAGCAAAAGTCTTCCTGTCAAAGCATATTGAAATTCCGAAACTTGTTTGATAAGAAGATCTTTGGGCATTTTGAAACAGAACTGATCACCCTCCTTCATGGGACATAGTGCATGAAAGTTATGAGCAGCTACGTCAGAGCGTCGTTGCCCCCTGTTAGAAGCCATCTCCGCATAGGATTTGTGGGCATCAATCTTCTCTCCCATATCAGTAACTTGTTGACGAACCGAATTCGTGGGAATAGTTGTCGAAGAGGAAGCCGCCGCCCCATTAGGGTTAGGATTGGGATTCCCTTGTGCTTGCGTAAGGGAAGTACCATCCGGAACCACAAGCGTACGTTGAGGTCCCTTTGAGCCATGAGAAAAGACCATCATTCCAGACTGTTCGTTGGCGTTATTCAAAGCTAAATTCGGATTAGCAGAAGTAGCAGGCGAAACCAAACTAGGGTGTTTCCTTGGGGAAGAAACATCACGAGCATTCGGGTTAAAATTGTTAGAAACGAGTGGAAGGTTCAGGCCCCCTTTGCCCGACATGATTCAGCAAGAGAGGACGCCGGAATGCGAAAAAGAAACCACAAAGCTTTCACTGGCATTTCATCAAACACCTTATAGGCAAACACAAATAAACCCAGAAATTGATTTCACCTACCAGAGTAGCATCGATCCAGGCGAGCAGCTCCAGCGGCTTGTGGCAGCTGCACGTCGGCGTGGAGCTCAGGCGTCGAGCTCGAGCCACCGGCCGGTCGCGAGAGAGTCCGAACTCTGAGGCGAGAACGAATTCAAAAACAAAAATTACTGTTCACGCTACAGTAATTTCGCTGATTCCTTTGGTTCCAGATTCGTCTCAGTGTGATTTCACTGCCAATAATTAATATTATCGTAATTAAAAAAAGCAAAAAAAAAAAATATGAGTATGAAAAATAACAATCAAATATACAACAAAATCAATATTAAATCAAATAATCAATATTAATAAAATTAATATTTGAAAAATAATTTTATTATTTTAAAATAATAAAATTATTAATATTTTGAAAATAATGAATCTAATAATTTAGAAAATCTAATAAGTCTAATAATTTATTATAATAAATCTAATAGTTTATTTTTATTTGTAAATAATCAATATTCTATTTTTAGAATAATATTATGAAAATAACAATCATTTTTAAAATATTCTCTATAATTTGAAAATAATAATTAAATAGAAAATTAATAAAAAATAATTAAATATATATATATATATATATATATATAATCAAAAAATAAAAATAAAAATGAAATTTAAAAATTGAAAAAATAATATTAACGACTGATTATTCGGTCGTTAATAAATAAATAAATAAATCAAAATAAATAAAAAATAAAAATAATTTTAATGACCAAAAAATTCGATCTTTAAAAAAAATAATTAAAAAAATATTTTTTTATTTAAAAAATATTTAAAAATTAAAAAAATAATATTAATAATTCGGTCGTTAAATAAGTTTAATTTTAAAATATATATATATATATATATATATATATATATATATGAGTGGATTTTTAAAATGGCCACTTTCATATTGTAAAATTAAAAATTGTCCACTAAGATAAAAATATTAAAAAATGGCCATTGTTACCAAAATACCCTTCCACATTAAAAATTAAAAAAATGTCCACTTTACATCACCCCTTTAAAAAATCCCGCAATTCACAACCAGTGTGAATTCACAACCAAAACTTGGTTGTGAATTCACACTGGTTGTGAATTGAGAATTCACAACCAGTCGAATTCACAACCAGAATTTTTTGTTTGTGAATTCACAACTAGTCGAATTCACAGCCAAAATTTAATTCACAACCAGTCGAATTCACAACCAAAATTTAATTCACAACTAGAATTTTTTGGTTGTGAATTCACAACAAACAAATTCACAACCAAAATTTAATTCACAAGCAGATTTATGTTGGTTGTGAATTCACAATCAGTCGAATTCACAACCTGAATTTAATTCACAACTAGAATTTATTTTGGTTGTGAATTCAAGTAGTTGTGAATTTGAGTTTTTAAAGTTTGAATTCACAATTAAAACTGTAATTTATTTTGATTGTGAATTTATAGATTTGGTTGTAAATTCAAGAATATTAAGTTGTGAATTCATCGAGCTAGTTGTGAATTCAAGAACATTAATTTGTGATTTCATAGATGTGGTCGTGAATTTAAGAATATTAAGTTGTGAATTCATAGATCTAGTCGTGAATTCAAAAACATTAAGTTGTGAATTTATATACTCCCTCCGTCCCAATAATGAAGACACACTTTCCTTTTCGGGTTGTCCCAATAATGAAGACACATTTCTATACATGAAAATAATTAGGGCTCAATTATAACTAATTAATTGAACCTTAATTATGGTACAAATTAATACAAAATCCTAATTTACTCATTTCAATTCACCCGCCTCCCTCATTTCTCTTCACTCCTTAACCCACCGCTCAACTTCTCCCCCTTCTCGGCGGAGTCGCCGCCGGCGAGCCACGACCACCGCCGAACACCCCCTCACCCCTCTATCTAGAGACACCGCCGTCCTCATCTCCTCGTCCCTCTGCCACCCTCTTCATCTCCAGACCTCCTTGTCCCTCTGTCGCCATCTTCATCTCCAGATCTCCTCGTCCCTCTGCCGCGTTTAGAGATGTCAAAATCGACCCGGCCCGATGGGCCGGCCCGGCTCGCCCGGGTTAAGAGGCGGGCTGGGCTTGAAAAAATAGAGCCCAAAAAAAATCGGGCCTAAAAGCCCGGGGTTTTTGGCCCGTCGGGCTTATCGAGTTTCGGGCTTTTAAGCCCGGAGTTTTCGGGCTTTTTTGGCCCGCCCATTTATATATATATATATATATATATATTAATTATATTTATATACATTAAGGAAACTTTAAAAGACTAAATTATCTCAAGCTGGATTACAAAAACAAAATTTAATTCATGTTTATTTATATTTTAACAATGATATGATTTATGATTTTTATTTTTTTATGAGAACTATCTTGTCGATTAATAATGCACTAATTAAATACATCATTTGTTATGAATTTTTAATTGCTCCATTTGTGTAGAGCAGCAATGCAACATATGGTGTATTCTAGCTCAAATTTGAGATGTTTGTGCCGAAATTAAGATATAAGAGCCCAAGTTTATTAATTTAAATTTGAGTTAATTTTTTTAATTTAAATTATTTTTCATTATTTTTGTAAAAGAAATAATATTAAAAAAATTATGGGCCGGTTTAGCCCGACCGCCCGATGGCCCGAAAGGGGCTGGGCTGGGCCTAGAATTTTGTAGCCCGATCTAATTTCGGGCCGGCCCGACCCGGCCCAAAAAATCGAAAGCCCAGTGGGTTCGGGCCGGGCTGGCCCGACCCGTACCATTTGACATCTCTAGCCGCGTTCTTCCTCTTAATCGTCGCCGCCTTCCTCTCCTCGTCTCTCTGCCGCCCTCTACCGCCCTAGATCTCCGGTTCACTATGGTGAGATGAGAATGGAAGAAGAGGGAATTTTCTAGGATGAGATGAGAAGGGAAGGAGAGGGAAATTTCTGGAATTTTTGGAATTAAGTGGGAAGAAGAGGGAATTTAGTAGAATTTCTGGAATTTAGTGGGAATTTTGAAGGGAATAAGAGGCAATTTTTGCCTCTGCCAATTTTTATTTTCTGCGAATTTTTGTTTTGGAATGGGAATAGGTTTGTTTTGGAATGAGAATTGTTTGTTCTTTGCCAATTTTTAGAATTTCAAATTTGCTAAAATTTTGGTGCTAAAATTTTTGGACCAGAGATGGGAATTTGAAGGAAAAAACGTTGAATTGAAGCAGTTGTGAGGACTGTGGTGGTGATGACTGCGACTGGTGGCGGGAGGAGCAGCGGCGGCGGCGGCTCTTCGCCATCGACCGTCCAATTGAGGGAAAGAGAGAGATGACGCACGAGGGGGAGGGGCTGTGGGTGTTCAGCGAGAGAGATAGAGTGGAGAGAGAATGGAGAGGCCAGGGAGATGAAGGTGGTTGGCGGTAGCGACTCACCGGAGGCAGGTGGCGGTGTGACAGGGGTGAGAAGGAATGCGGCAAGAGAGAGGGGTGTGACCGTGTAAGGAAGGGGAGAGAGACAGATGCAGCGAGAGAGAGAGAATTAGAGATGTTTAAAAAAATGGAATAACAGTTAATTCTGCACAAAAAATAAATAAATAAATAAATAATTAATTAAATTAAAGAATTCAAATTTCATTAATTTAAAATTTTATATTTTCAGAATTAATTTAAAATAAAAGTAAATAAAGCTCCTAATTAACTCCTTAATCAAATACACTAATGATGTGGGCCACAACACTTTATTCCCTAAACTAGCTCTCCTTAACCTCCGTGCCCAAATGAAGTGTGTCTTCATTATTGGGACGGAGGGAGTATTTGGTTGTGAATTTAAGAATATTAAGTCGTGAATTCATAGATGTAGTCGTGAATTCAAGAACATTAAGTTGTGAATTCATAGCTCTAATTGTTAATTTAAGAATATTAATTTTAAATCATGAATTCGAATAGGGAAATTGTACTTGATATTTTCACAGCCAATCACTTAAATAAATAACTTATGTGCGTGCCTTCCTCTTGTCGTTTCAGGACTTGGGAGTTGCAACAAAAGCTTTTGAATGAAGCATCTTTTACATTTTGACACCATATCTCAATAATTGAAATTTTTTTCTGCAAGGTGGAAGCAATACAACCACAACAAACAACGAGATCAGTAACCTTACCTAAATTTCCAATAAATTATTATGCGATACAAAGGCCCTTGAAATCGAACACCCCAATTCTCGAAACCCCCTATTTCAAAATCTCAATATCTGCTCCAACTAAATTTTTCAACAACAGCTAAATGTAGCTCAAATTTAAGCTCTTCCGCTGAATTGGAAGAAGGTCTTCCCTCCAGTGTCGTAATCTTTTCAATTTCTGGAAAACCTGAGAATCAGACGAACTGATTAAACCCTAGCGCGACAGCGAGGTCTGTGTCGCGGAATCCACGGCAGTGAGAAAGAGAGCTGCAATAGGGAGGCCGAGATCTGGTCGCCGGATTCTAGTAAAGGGAAGGGCGACGGTGGCTCCTAGCTATGGAGTCGCCGGACCACGGAAAGAAGGAGAACATGCGGTGGTTCGCTGTACGGCGCCGCTGTGCGTCGCGGTGGTGGTGGTTCGCTGTGCGTCGTGGTGGTGGTGGCTGTGCGGCGCTGCCTATGCGATTGCCGGAGATTGAGCGGCGGCGGCGCGGCGGACGGGCGGCCAGAGGGAGAGGGAGAGCCGGAGAGGGAGGGAGGGAGAGAGAGAGAGAGAGGGGATAGAAGGTGTGATTTGTGGCTGGCCATTTTTTAAAATTTTAAAGTGAGGGGTAGTTTTGTACTTTTACACAAAAACTGGCCAATTTTTAATGTTTTTATTTCATAGGCCAAAATTTAATTTTACTATTTGAAAGTGGCCATATCTATATATTAACTATATATATATATATATATATATATATATATATATTAACGATCGAATTTTCGGTCGTTAAAATTAAAAAAATAATTTTTACGACCGAAAATTCGATCGTTAGAAAAAATAAAATACTCAAAATATTAAAAAAATAATTAGCGACCCAATTTTTGATCGTTAAAAAATTAAAAAAAAAAAATCTGTCGTGAAACGGTCGTAAATCGGTCGTTAAGGCCGCAAAATTAACGACCGAAAATTTCGATCGTTAATTTCGGTTGTTAAACGCGTGTTTTCTTGTAGTGGAGTGAAGCTTGTAGACCTTATTGCTATAAATGAAAATGAAAATGATATTATAAACGGATCAAAATGGTAAAATTTGAAACGATATCGTGAACGGAATATACCGACTTACTCTCTTTACAAACATCTATGTTAAATTGTCAATTCACATTTTTTTGCTTTCACAAGATTAACAAAAAAAATTAGTTTATAGGTTGAATTATTTAATATTATCTACATTTTTCAGCTGTGTCTTTCTATTAAATTGCAGTAATCCGTTAAAATGATTTGGTTAATATAAATGTTTATAGATTACATGATAACTTTGGGATAGAAATACAAGAACTTAACCTTTTTTTATATACTAATATTTTTTTTTAGAATTACACTTCACATACATCCATATTGGCACACTGAATGATTCGATCCCGAGACTTAATTAAGTGAATAATGTCTTACCAACTGAATTACACATTGTTAAATCAAGATTACAATCAGCTTTTGTTAAAGATGGTCTAAACTTCCCCATATTTTACGAACAAATTGATAATATATGTGTGAAAAATAGTTGTAGGTAAGGATATAGACCAAAGAAATGCAAAAATAACTTGCCTGCATGTTAATTTGTTAGTATATATATATACAATAACAATTCTAATGTATTCCTTTTATGTTCGTTAATTATAGTAGTTTTATAAAAGTCACAATATTATATTTTGGATGAGTAATGTGGGTGTACTAGAACTATATCTATGGCCTATATGGGCATGAAGGAATAGCATTTTGTTTCTTGTGTGCTGTTTTGAGAAAAAAAATGAGATTCAACGTCCCCGCAATATCTATACTATATTAAAACAGCAGTTTTCAATTAGAAATTGATTTCAAATCAATTTGAAAATTGAATGGCGATTTTGTAGTTAAGACAAAATTGAAGAATTATTTATAAACTCTATTTATTCTTTTCATTTTCTTTTCTTTAACTTCTTATTTTTTTGTTTTATTTATTTCTAAAATTATGAAATTCGATTAATTATAAAATATTCAATATGCCTATCAAATTAAAGATCACGATAAGAGCTTTAATTTGATATAGTTTATGTAAATATAAGATTTAAAATGTAAAAATTATATTAGTTTAAATATTAAAATTTTAAAAATTTCTCTCTCCTCTCTCATCTTTTTTTTACTAAATCTATTCTTTAATTCATTTTTCATTATTTTTTAATTTTGTAAACTTTCTTTTACGATTCATAATTTAAAATAAAATATTAAAATATTTAAGTCAACTAACTCACATTTCTAACAAACGTTTATTTACAGTTCTAGAATCTATAAAAAGGGTTTTATTTTCTTTTTCTTTATCTTTTTATTTCTTTGTTTGTTCCTTTCAAAATTTTTGAAATTCGTTTAATTATAAAATATTTAATATGCATATTAAATTAAAGATTGTGATAAGAACTTTAATTTGATATATTTTATTTATAATATAAAATTTATATTTATTTAAAAATTAAAATTTTTAAAAATTATCTCTCCTCTCATTTTTTTTGAATAATTTTTTTAATTGTTTAAATTTTTAATTTTTTAACTTATTTTTTTTATTTACATAATATCAATTTTTTTTATTATTGTGGATTCTTTTTTTTCAATATTCAATAAAATATATTTAATTAGTTAAAGTTAATTTTTTTTTATTATATGTATAAATGTGATATTGAGTTGTTATCAATTTTATATAAATTTAGAAATATAAAAATATTTCCCGTGCATTGCACGGGGTGCAAATGCTAGTTTATAATATAAAGTAAGTGAGGACCATCAACCACTTATTTAATTTAGAAGGTAAAGTAAATTGAGCACGAAAATTAAAGAGAGTCAGAGGCTCTAATTATTAAATTAGCACCCATCATAATAGCATGGGATCTTTTCTTTTATTTAAAGTTTTACAGAAATAAAAAATTACGATTGTATAGTAAATCAAATGGGTTATTGAAATATCTAAAGTTTATGGTTTATATCATGACATTTTTTTTTGTCAAAAAATACATGAATTTAATATTGATTCTGAATCATCATTGACCGACAATTTCGCCTAAATTCAGAATCAAAATTTGGAGAAATAATAAATCATGATATGTAAACCAAAAAATTGACAAATTTTGAATATTTTTCAACAATAACCCCTAAATCAAACATCTATAATGAAACCAAGCAAAGAAATGAATATAAAAGTTCACGAAAGAAGAAATTAAAAAACAAACAAACAAATAAACGTTCAAGAGAGTAGTTAGTGAAGATATTAGAGCAAAGGTTGATGAAGCTTTATCATGATTCATGACCTATAAAAAGAATACAGATGTTAATTCTTACATCCAATTCGTATTTTAATTTTTACATAAATGCGGTATGTAACTCATCTTCTTCTCCTCAAGTCTCAACCCCCTTTTTTCCAAATTCAAATTACACAATCGAAAACAATCATGGATTTCCGTCATTATATAATTGAGTGATATACCATCGCATATATCTCCACCGTCGTCATGCTCGATCGAAACATCTTTCCCATCGTTGCCGTTGTTTTGAAGAATTAACCAAGCAAACTGATGCTCAGTGTTTCCAAATTATGTTATAACTTGAATTCTCCCCGCAACGCTATTATTTTCTTCTTTCGATCGATCGGTTCCACTGCACAAATTCTCAGCAAATTTGTTCCTGTCTGCAGATATCCTTGCAGAATGCATGCAGATCATCGCCGTTTCGGGCCGTGTTGTGGCTCAACGCTTCATTTGCTTCCTCGACCTTCTTCAGATCTTTCTCTTTCTATTTAAGGATGTCAAAGGATACGTTTTTTACCAATCATCTCTCATATGTTGCAGCGCAAAAAGTACTAGTAGTTAATGTCTAAGGCCAAAGATCTTGAGTTGAGTTCATTATGACAGATTTTTTATTTTTTTTATTTAATTGTTCATTTATCAAAAAACAAGATAAGAGCACCCGCATCGCGGGTCCTCGATGGGGTACTCGAGGAGACCATCGTCCTCGAGGAGGGCGATGCGGCGAGGAGCTCCTCGAGGACTCCTCGAGTTATCGAGTATCCTCGATAGGGCGAAGGAGATGGCGCGTGCAATGCACGCGCCCAATTTAAAAAAAAAAAAAAATGAAAAAATCGAAAATTCGAATTTATATACACTTTTTGACTGCAGCTCCTCGGTCTCCGCACCTTTGACCGACGGATTTAATTTTTTTTTTTTTTTTTTTTTAATTTTCCCTTCTTCTTCTTCTTTAAAACACCCATCTTCTTCTTCTCTTCTCCACACCTCTTCTCCTTCTTCCTTCATCCTTCTTCCTTCTTCTCTTCACACCTGTTCTTCTCCTACAATTTTCTCCGTCATGGATCCACACAACACTTTCTACGATCCAAATTGGTGCCCTGATCTCTCCTCCGATTATCATCCCGATATGGGAGGAATCAACTTGGAGGAGAGCCCGCCCGAGGAGGAACCGGTGAGTGCTCAGCAGAGTGTCTCCCCACCAAAAAAAGGCGGCCGGAGGAAGGAAAAGGCCACCAAAATGAAGCACGACAAACCAAAAGTTTACCGTCATACTTACCTTCCACAGCATACGGATCTCATCGTCCAAATTTCGGCGGAGGAGACCAACGACTCGATCCGTGGGACGGATCAGAAGGGAGAGTCATATTGGGGCCGGATCCGCGAACGTGTGTGCCCCATCATCGGCGTCGACCTCGGCATTAAGCAACTTCAAGGCCACTGGTCCCGGGTGAGCGCGGATGTGCGTCTCTGGGAAGCTGTTTGGGTGGAGACGAGCAACAATTGGCCGTCCGGTCATTCGGATGATATGATTCGTGAAAAGGCCCAAACCATCTTCAAGGCTAGAAGCCCAAACAATGCCTCCTTCAATTTCTGGAACGCGTGGAGAACTCTCCGGCACAATCCCAAGTTCAAGTCGATGTACCTCCTTGGAGACGTGCATGCCTCCAAGAGGACAAAGACTACGGAAGAGGGCGGCTTCACCACCTCGGCGTCGGGCGAGGAGATCTCTTCTGCTCGGCCCATTGGCAACAAGGCGGCGAAGGCGGCGGCCAAGGCGGCGGCGAAAGGGAAAGGGAAGGCTGCAGCGTCGCATACGAGCTCGGATCCTCCACCAGAAATTGTGGAGAGGTTGGATAGGAACGACGCGCAGATGAGGGCATTCACCGCCCAGTACCAGCGGAGGAACGATCTCCGGGAGAGGGAGCTCGATATGCAGCTCCTGAACACGGATACGACGAACATGACGGACGCACAACGTGCATTGCACGCGTCCATGGTCGCCGACGTGCTCAGGCGTCGTGGTCTATCCTAGGCTTTTAATTATGTGATTTTAATGATGTTTTAGGTTTTTTAAATTTTTATGTATTTTTTTTTTATGTTTTAAGTAATTTTAAATTTTATGTTTAATCCAGTATTTAAATATGCAATTTAAATTATGCAATAAAATTTAAATGAAAAACATAAAATCAAAACTAATATTATCAAGGAGGCTATCAAGGAACCCCAATGCAGCACTACCTACTCAATAACACAAACACTATCAAGGAGGCTATCAAGGAGGTCCCAATGCGGATGCTCTAAGAAGATGTTTGGTGAACGAATTAAAACAATATTTTGTGAACTAATGAAGTTGCAAATCATAATACCTTACTTTATATAAATAATATCTTCATTCTTCATACTATTTGTCCACAAAGAATAAACAACAATTACTATTGTTCTTTTTTTGGACACGACCCAATTTTCTCTTTTTATATTTTACCCTTATAAAAATACTCTTTATTTACCCAAAAATTACTCTAACCCACATTCAATTCAACCACAACTATTTATTTTTATATGACGAGATCTTTTATCCACTAAATATACATTTACTAACTATTTTATAAAAACTTGTGCCTAATTCAAAATTGTATATTCTTTATAGTTGGAGGAAGTAACGTTTAATTATTATACTC
Source organism: Salvia miltiorrhiza (assembly GCF_028751815.1). Classification (NCBI taxonomy): domain Eukaryota; kingdom Viridiplantae; phylum Streptophyta; class Magnoliopsida; order Lamiales; family Lamiaceae; genus Salvia; species Salvia miltiorrhiza. The sequence goes on from NC_080387.1 coordinate 65,738,551, forward strand.
CATTTGTCCCACTTATCTTGGCACACATTCCTTTTCAATTTATCCTATATATAATGAAACTAAATAAAACTTTTTAAAAATAGTATGTGATGCATACCTTCTTTATATATATATATGGCATTTACACTTTTAACATATATTTTATTTTTCATCTTCGTATTTAAAGTAAATATGTTAAGATAAATGGGACGGAGGTAGTACTAAACAATGACAATGTAGGTTGAGGTAGCTAAATTTACATATATAAAAAAAGAGACTGAACAGACTTTCTAAACTATATATTATTAAAATTAAGGGTTAATTGCCCCTAAATACACCACATTTCCTTGAATTATACAATTGCACATCACCTTTAAAATCCGCCCCTAAATACACCACCTTTCCTTGAATTCTACTATTGCACATCACCTTTATATTTTTTCTGTTTTTGCACATGACTAAAAAATCCTCAAGAAATAAATTAAAGTGTTAATTTATAAATTTAAATATCTTTTTAGCAGCGGAAATATAATAAAATAAAATTCTTTATAAAGTTTAAAATCATATATATATATATATAAGTATTTTCGTAAAGAAATAAATTCTCTAATAAATTTTTAGAAAGAACTTGAATTAAAAAAATAAACAAGTCATGACATTAAGAAAATAAAATGAAACTTTTATTTTAATAAATTTCACACGAATTCGATATAATTTGGAATTTAGAGTTACAATAATCAAAAGTACCACATGAATAATATAATGAGTTTGAAAGAAATATATATATATATATATATATATATATATATATATATATATATATATATTTAAAGAGGTTCGACGCGCTCATTCGACTCTCCACGCGCCTCCAATGTCATTTACCTGAAATATTAAATATAGGATAAGCATACATAGTATACTTAGTGTAGGAACATGCAATTATTGTCCACGTTAATAAAATGATAACACATACGATCATAACATTTAAAACGACACAGTTTTGCCAATCTGGAAGCCACGTCATTTAAAGTGGTAACATCCTAATCTAATTAAAGTGTTAAATATAAATTTAAATATCTTTTTAGCAGCGAAAATATAATAAAATAAAATTCTTTATAAAAATAAATAAAGAATTTTATTTTATTATATTTCCGCTGCTAAAAAGATATTTAAATTTATAAATTAACACTTTAATTTATTTATGAGGATTTTTTAGTCATGTGCAAAAACAGAAAAAATATAAAGGTGATGTATTTTGGGGTGGATTTAAAGGTGATGTGCAATTGTAGAATTCAAGGAAAAGTGGTGTATTTAAGGGCGGATTTTAAAAGTGATGTGCAATTGTAGAATTTAAGGAAATGTGGTGTATTTAGGGGCAATTAACCCTAAAATTAAATTGATAAATTTGGGTTGGGAACTAAAACGATCTTTATCCAATCGCACCAGTGAGGATCCGACCCGGACCCGGAGTCTATATTTGGCCGCGCACCCGACAGTTATTACCGTTATACTAATCGATCGTGTTCATCCCACACACGCGCACACACTTCACACTTTCCTCTCACAGTTTCAGAATCACAAACCTCACTCTCACAATCAGAGATCGACGTCATGGATCCGAATCCCACCGTAACGGATCCGAATCCCACAGTCATGGATCCGAATCCCTCCGTCGCGGATCCGACTCCCACCAGTTTTCCGATCCTCTCCCAAGTCATGGACGCGCTTCCGGCCTCCCTCACGCGCTCCTTCACCACCACCGCAGACGACGATTCAGGCGTCGAGAAACCCCCGTCGCCGGAGCCTCATTTCGAGATCTCCGAAAAGATGCCCGACATCAGGAACCCCGAGCTCGTCGCCGCCATGCGCGATGCCGTGAACGACGTGGCGGAGTCCCGATCCGTCCTGGAGGCCCTGGGCCCACGACCAGATCACGAAACCGTGGATTTGGCGCGCTCGCGCATGTCAGAGATCGACGCGTACGAGACGGCAGGGGAGTCGGGGGAGGTGATGAAGGATTACAAGGCGTGCAAGGCTGTGATCGAGCTGGATGAGATGCACGAGTCGTATCAGAAGATGTTGGAGGACGCCGAGAAGCGGCTGGAGCGGATTCATGATGCTGCTGTGGCGGGGGATGATGCGGCAGCCGATGTGGATGCGGAGGAGTATGAGGAGGGGGAGGAGGAGGAGTATGAGGATTATGAGGAGGCGGAGGAGGTGAAGGCGGAGATGATGAATGAGGAAGTGGCCGCCATTTTGAAGGCGGCGGAGGCGGGGAAGAAGCCCATCGAGAAGGTGGATTTGTCGGGCCGGAAGTTGAAGATCTTGCCGGAGGAGTTTGGGACATTGAATTTGTTGATTGTGCTCAATTTGTCGTATAACAAGCTCGAGGTTAGAATTAATTTTAATTAATCTTCATGCATATGTTCCGCTAAAAAAAAAATCATGCATAATTAATCTAGCTTAATTTTATCTTTTTTGGTACAATTATTTCGTATGCATTTTTATTTTCATGATCAAACTTGTTTAGGTGAAGAACAAAAAGGCTCTGCAATAGAATCAGCATTGCTTTGAGTCCTTGAAAACACTGAATAAATATTACACATATAGGCTAGTTAAAATATGATGAACAATATTGCGCGCGCGTTCAGAAAATACAAGTCAGGTGGGATTCTTTCCTTTCCGTTCCTTTTTTTCTTCATTTGAGTTGGCTTGACCTTAATTTCCTTATAACTACATTATTATGAACTCTTTCTCAAGATGAACAAACAACATTATGTATTTGGAACCTTATATAATTCAGATTGAGCTGATTCAGCGATATCAAGATTATTACAAAGCTCGTCATTTAATTTGTTGGTTGTTTTACGTTATCTTTATGTATAAACAGCAGAATTTCATGTGATTGCCTACTGTGTGAAATTTGTAGGTTGATTTGATCAGAAATTGACATTTGTTTTTAATTTTGTGTGAGTGAAACAGTGGATCCCAGATTCAGTTGCAGGGCTGGAGAATCTGGAAGAGCTAATTCTTGTAGCAAACCTATTAGAATCACTGCCTGACTCCATAGGCCTATTGGAGAATCTGAAAATGTTGAATGTCTCCTCAAACAAGCTCGCTGCCCTACCCGATAGCATCTGCCATTGCAGGTAATTAAAAACCCTAACCCTAATCAACGCCACAAACTTGTTATGCTTGACGTACGCTGTGGTGCAGGTCGTTGGAGGAGCTGGACGCGAGCTTCAACAAGCTGACGTACCTCCCAACCAACCTCGGGCACGAGCTGGGGAACCTGAAGCGGCTGCGCGTCCAGCTGAACAAGATCCGGTCCCTCCCCACCTCCATCGTCGAGATGAAATCCCTACGCCTCTTGGATGTGCACTTCAACGAGCTCCACACAATCCCGCAAACAATTGGGAAGTTGACAAACTTGGAAACCCTAAATTTGAGCAGTAATTTCAGTGACCTGACTGATCTGCCCGAGACCATCTCGGATATCATCAGCCTCAAGGAGCTGGATTTGAGCAACAACCAGATTCATGCTTTGCCCAACACGTTTGGGAGGTTGTTGAACTTGACGAAGCTGAAGTTGGACGGGAATCCTCTGGAGATTCCTCCGGCGAGCGTGGCTGCGGCGGGGGTGGATGCGGTGATGGCATACATGACCAAGAGGTGGGTGGATATGCTGATGGATGTGGATGACGAGAAGAGCATGCTTTTTGTGAAGGAGGAGGAGGATGAAGGGCTGCTCAGCCGCGGCGCCAGCTGGTTCAGGACCGTGGTCACCGTGTTGGGAGGCTTCGGGCAGTCCGATGCTGACCGCCACCTGGATCAGGAGTACTGAATCTCGTCGCTACACGTTATCTGTGACTGTGAGTGGTCTCTGTGTTTGGATGGTTAATTTAATTAGGGTGCTCACCAATCACCGTCTCATCAAGAGCTAGGACTCTAATTCTTTGCATTAATTTATCATGTAGAAAGGTCGAGTTAATAAGTCTTAGGGTAGGGATTTTGGGTACTGGTAATAAACAAAGTTGAGTTGAGTGCATTTCTAGTCAAACTGTGTTGTTCTTATCTTTTTGAAATTAACATTTGGAGAGGGAGATTTTCGATGTATATTTGCTGATAAAATAACTAGTGTGCAATGCTTTTGTGACGTTCGACCTAAGTGTGTACTCATTTAAATTATTGGCATAGAGCCCTGTGTATTTGAATTAAGGGCATGAATGTGAGACCAAGTACCTTGCATATTTATTATAATATCGCTCAACATTAGACGTTAAATTAAGTATTTATTGGAAGGTAACCCAAGAGTAATAAATACATTGAGCCACTCTTCAATCTTGACATATCTATAATAAATGATTTATTCTGATATTGCTAAATGAGATTTATTTTTAATAATGCTATTTGAACAAAATATATCCATACAAAATATAGTTGAATATTTTAAAAAATAAAGAGAAGTTAGATATATAGTGACAGATTCCTCTTTAGTAAATAAGAGAAGTTCCTAATTGAAATAACAAGCGTTGATGAACTACATTATGCCCCTTTTTTACGGTATGATTTCTATATTGCAATTACAAATTTACAAATATATTTGAGCTTCAAAAGTTAATATATGGTGATATCATTTTATATATATGATCTTATCTGAACACTGATTTTCATACTTATAAAATGAGCAAACATATATATTAAGTGGATCATATAATTTTTTTCTAATGTAATACTTAATAATTAGGAAATAGTCTCTGAATATCATTGATATTTGTATGGTTTGTGATTATCATTATTTTTGTTATATATATATATATATATATATATATATATTAATTATGTGCAAAGTTCATATGTTAAGATTCTCGAAACTATCAAAATAGACATTGTATTAAAATAATATACATGCACAAATTCTTAACCAAATGACGCGGTACATTGGAAAGTGTTTCCAATTAACATTTACAATGACATTATAAAAACACACACCTAAAAATTCCCATCCTTAACTTTGGAACATCAACACTCCAAAACATGCAATGTATGTCCCTAAAAACACTAATTAAGCCAAATAATCATGTGAAAATAACCCATTATTGTCCAAATTCACCAACTAAATTATTAAGGTTGGTATCCCCATTGCCAACCTTGCCATGTGCACCACATGCTTTCCAATTCCTTTCCCCATAATTTCCAACCTATAATTCCCGTATTAAAATCAACCAGCTAGACAATATAGCTTTATTAAAACACACACACACACACACACACAACTCTTCTCTCTCTAAACATTCCATGGAACAAATGACAAATACTACCAAGACTACAACTTGTCTCTTATTCTTCTTGATTTCATTCTATTTGATCGTATCGTCGCTCAATCGGCCGGCGCCCTATGCCTCCGGCTACTACGTGGCCGTCTTGAAGCTCGTCGCAGCGGCCGTGGTGGCATTCTTGATCGTCCTGGCTGTCAGGACGACGCTGGTGACGTGGATAACGGTGGTGGTGCTCCTGGCCTTTGCCGGGAAGCGCCGCCGCGTCTTGGCTCGAGAGGGTAGGAAGATCACGTCAGATGTGGCCATGTATTTGGCGCAAGTTGTGATCAAAGAGAGTAGCGTTGTGGCTTTTGCATGTGCCACTATCATGAGCCTAATGGGAATGGCTTGGCTTGGAAATGCCAATTGAGGTTCAATCACAATTCACAAATTTAAATACCACTAGTCTCTCTCTCTCTCTCTCTATCGGATTATAGGCCACAAATATGAATGTAAAATTTTTGTACATTTACTTGTTTTCCTTACGGAACGTTGGATTATAGATTGAGATAAATGAGTAAATTACTTTACTTTCTTGTAGCTATATAGCATACCTTTTCTTGAGAACACTTTCGTTCTTTTTTGTAAATCACTTAGTTTTGTATAGCCAATGTCATATATGGAAAATAATAGTAGTAGTTAATTTTCGTTAGAAATGGCTCTGTGCTATCTCCTATATACTTTTTTTTTTTTGAACTTAGATGAGGGCCTTTTTTTTATTATTGATATTATGATAATGTTTCGAAGATTGGTCCATCTTAAGTATATACTGTATAAGATCTTGTGCATCATTAATTTGTATTAAAACAAGGGATAATACTAATAGTGCCAAAATACATGAACTTTAACACATTTCTATATGAACTTAAAATCATGTATCTAAATACACGAACTTTCAATTCTTTCTGATTTTGCACACGATTAATATTTTCAACGAATGATTAATATTAATGAGGTAGAAATCAGAACTATCTATGTGGCTTAAATGGAATTCTTCCTAATGAATCATTCACTTTCATCGTATGCAAAATCAAAAAAGAAATGAAAGTTTGTGAATTTGAAGGTAAAATTGAAATTCATAGTCAAAACCGAAAATATACTGCTATAAAAGTTCATAAGCCAAGGGATATTAATGCGATTATTTGGTTGGCATCCTCTGGTAAGAGCTCTCGCACTAACCCCTCATTCCAGTATGTTTGTTCTTTACAAGTAACCTCCGAAACTTTGATGTCACGATCTACATCAACATCAACATCAACCTCCAAGTCCAACTCACCCTCTACCCCACTAAAGATGCCCTTATATCACAATCTTTCTATTAATTTTATTACTTATTTAGTTTTTAATTTTATGAAAAACAAATATCTAAAACCGATGACGTTTAGGGTCCTTGTGTGACATTTTTTTTTGAGAATATATCCTTGTGTGACATTAATTAATATCCTTGTTTGAACTTAACTTTTGGATGAGATAACATGTCATCTTTCGGTGCGCCACGTCAATGCAGTCGTCGAAGGAAAGATTCAATAGTAAAATGATTATGATAGAATTGATAAGTTTTAAAGGTTGAGATAGATTTAATTATTTAAACAATAATCCATTACTTAATAGGCAAAATAGAATCCATAATATAAATAATCTATTACTTTATATTATAGGCAAAGTATATAATCCATAATATTTTTAAAGATGCTAGATGTTTATTATCGTGTATGTACGTGATTAGAGTCCAAAACTTATTGTTGCATGGGGTGATTTAGATTTTCTGTTAATGTAAGCAATTTGCATAATGAATGGACCAATTTAGCTAATATAACCTTGAAATTGGATGGTTCGATTAATAATTCTAAGAGTGTTCAACAAATTAAATCATCAATCAATAAATAACCTTAATTTATATCTAAATTAATGTTAATCTCAACCTATAATAATATAATTAATATCCATGATCAATTTAATTAATTGCTGTGAAAATGATGTTACATAAATATAGTGGAGGGATGATAAATAATTCCGAGTGTTCCACCAAAAATAATGATACTACCATTTGCGGTAATGCTTTCAATTATACTTATTTGACCATTTAATTCCATCACTACCAAATATACTTGATTAATCTAAAACTGTTTATATTTTTAAGTGGATCTAAAACATGTATAGTAAATTAGTAACGCTTCGCAAATTTTAGATATCTTCTTTTCGCTGTCTAGGATTTACTTTTGATATATAGTTTAACATCCGCAAAAATTTACGTGAGAGTGTCAATAATATATTTGTAATTCCGTTTATATTTATAACTAACTAAGAGAACTCCCAGCAGATCACCTAAATGCATTACTAACTCTAAATTTAGGCTAAAACAATTGAAAATGAGATAAAAAATGCATCCAACGGATTCCCTAAATTGGATGGGACCCACAAAAAAATTTACACCTACCTAAATTCAATCATAAATTTACACCCACCCTAAATTTATTTTAAGCTTATAATTAGTAGGGCCCACACATAATTATTATTTTTATGTAGAAAATAGAAGATCTGGTGTATACATTTATAAAATCGAGATCCTAAAATTAAATAGAAAAGCTTTAGGAAGGAATATAGAAACATAATTTTGTGATTTCTGCAGTGAGTACTTTAAGTATGGGTTCTTGGCTTGCACTCATCCCACGTTGAGATGGCTTCACACCAGACTTCCCCTTTAATTAATATATCTGGATATTTTAATAGCTGGCGATGCATTACAACATATCCACAATTTGATATGATTAAGAGCAAGAAGGTTAATTGCTCCAACCTTCACTGCTACTCACACTTAATTACCAATATATATCCATATATACATAATTAGTAGTGCTCCACTTCTCTCATTTAGTGCTAAATCACTATAAATGTATATTGTATCTACTTCTCTTACACTATCAAAAAAACCACAATCTTAAAACTAACTTTCTGAAAATTGAGGCAAATCGATCTTGTTTCAAATCATTGAAAATGAAAATCTTGGTCATTTTCATTGTGGGATTTTTGCTGATGGTGGAAAAAATCCCAGTTCATGCAGAGATGCTGGTTGTGAAGAAAACCCAGCTGCTTGATCGCGTAGCTTTTAGTGGAAAGATAGGATCAGACGCATTCAATCGTGAAGCTGTTGAAGGAAGAAATCTGGTTGATGAATCCGAAAACGACAACGCATCTGGTACAGAATCGCACCGTCTGTTCCCGGAAGAAGGCAGACCTAGAAACGATAACCCTCCTCGCCACTATCCTTAGAGAGACAAGTGTGTTTATGCTCTCTCTCTCTCTCTCTCTATATATATATATATTCTGGTTGTAAGTCCAATGAAGTTTGCCATGCATTTGCAGGTTTTATGTATGTTTGTTCGACTGAGAACTTATTCTCCTCTCTTGTTATTTTTCTATTTGTGTGTGCGTCAAGTGTAAATATAGTTTATTAACATGCATGTATATATATGGAGTGGTTCAAATGAGTCGGATATTTATAAAATAAATTAAGATCCAGATATAAACAGTGGCGGATCCAGAGGGTCTAAAGCTCCCTCCCAAATTTTAATTTTTTTTAATTAATACTAATATATATAAAATACAAGAGAAAATATAATACATTAAGGCCGCGTTTGGTTGGATGTTTTTAGAGCATCCACAATGCTTGTTGCTTAGAGGGGTGTCTTAGGAGTGGGCCCCACCTAAGACACACCCCTCTCCAATGCATTGTGTCTTAGGTGGGTGCTTAAATCTCCATTTCCACAAAATTCACATTTCTACACTTTTATTTTTAAATTCCAAATTTCATTAAAATTTAAATTAAACATTGCAATAAAAATAAAAATTACATAATTTAAATATTAAAAAAATTACATAATTTAAATAATTAAAATTTTAAAAGAAAAAAAAAAACAAAACAAAACAAAATTCCCCACCCCCACCGACTCCCCTTTTCTTCTTCTCTGTCCCCACCAACTCCCTTCCTTCCCCCTTCCCCTCCACCCCTATCTGCGTCTCTTTTCCAACAAAACATTCAGCAAAAATTCACTCCAAGTCTTTCCTTCGCCAAAATTCCCAGGTTTTGTACTTTTTTTTTTAATCAAACCGTGCGCGTGTAGCGCACGATTTTGCCGAATTCCGCCAACGCCCCGTGTCTAGGCTTCGCCTCGGCCTCGGAACTGGCCGGGTCTCCAGCGCGGGCGGCACTCCAGCGCACCGGATCGACGCGAGCTTCGCCTCAAGCGCTGTGGATGCTCTTAGAGGTTGAAAAGGGAATCAAGTAATTGAATCCATTACTTGTTGTTTGATTTGGGTAATGAGATAATCATTACCATTACTTGAGGGTAACCCAATCACCCAATTTGTTACCCCTCAAAATAGAGGGTAAACAAAAGAAAGGGAATCTCTTACTAATATTTCCTTTCAATTGTTAAACCAAACACTCAATTAGTAATGGTTATTGTTACCATTCCACTCCTTTATTTGATTTCATTCCCTTTCCATTCCTCTACTTGAACCAAACGAGCACTAATACATTTTTTTAATACTCGTAGATCCACATTAATTGCTTCATATTTTATAATACTCTCTCTGTCCCAGCTTTTATATCCAACTTTCCTTTTTTGGTCGTCCCACATTTTGGTATCCATTTATATTTTTAGTAAAAGTAGGTGGGGCCCTTACTCCACTTTAATTATTTTAACTCTCACATAAAATGTGGGACCCTTATTCCACTCACAACACATCAATCACTTTATTAAAACTCGTGCCGTTCTCAACTGGATACCAAAAGCCGGGACGGAGGGAGTAATTCGATATATTCGTTTATTAAATTTGTGTTATTTTTGTCCTATTTCCCTTTTCTAGTTAATTTTTAATGTTGAATTTGAGACCATTCTCAAATTAAAGTAAAGTTACTATTAATAATGAAAATTAGTTCATTTTTTAAAGATGAAACATTTTTTTTAGAAAAACGCTATGCTTTCACTGTACTACTTGTTATATTAAGTGACTTAGTTCTAATCCTAAATCCATTAAAATTTTATTTGGACATAAAAATGAACTGTACAAAATACTAAAAAAAATTGGCTCGGGGGCTTCCGTCCCCGAAATCCCTTGCAAATATTTTCAAAAATCATACTTCAACAAATTCAACCCCCCTAACGACAAATATTAATTAGATCCGCCCTTGAATATAAAATGTGTATGTGTGTGTGCAGTGTAAATATAGTTTATTGACATGTATATATGTGTAGTGGTTCAAATGAATCCAGATATCTATTGTATAAAATAAAATTTATTTCAATTTGTAAGTTATGAATATTTACAATTGATCTTTATAATTTTGTTGAATGAATTTATGGTCCAATTTTCGAATGTTGCATGTAGCCAAAAATTCCTTTTTATTTTCAAATCATGGCGATCGCATGTTGGTTTCGTAATCATAATAATCATGAACTCATTTTTTTTTTTAATTATCCGAACTTGATCCTTATAATTTAATTAGTGGTTCCAATTTAAAATAAATAAATAACAAATTTGAATAATATGATAAATAATCATCCAAACTTGAAATAATCATATGTTAGTAATAAGGTGGTAAACAAATCAAACATTTTTACTTAATTCGATATTCAATTCGAAAATGTGAAATTCATATTCAAAATTATTCAATCGAATTTGAATACAAAAATATATTCTACTCGATTTTATTAATATTCAAATACAATTATGATTCTATTCGATATTTGTAAATATTTAATTAAATATTTAAATATTACTACCTTCATCCATGAAAGAACTTTCCACTTTTCTTTTTTTGAACGTCCACAAAAAGACTTTGTCCCTATTTTTGAACTGTATATAATTACAACACATTTTCATGACTCCCAAAAACACAATCTTTTATTCACTCTCAATACACTCAACAATATTTTTCTTAAAATGGACGGAGGGAGTATATATATATATATATATAGGGAGAGGTTCAAGAAAGAACCATAAATAAAAGAATACCGGAGAACCATTTTCAGCCATTCGATCATCAAGATCTACGGTGGATGCATCATCTTGTTGGATGAATGCAGATCCTGGGTTCGAATCCTGAAGGGAGCATTTTTTTTTAATTTTTTTAGTGCATTAATTTTAACAGCGAATGCATTAATTTTTACAGTGGATGCATTAGATTTGATGGTTCTCCCGTTCTCACAAATAATGTAGTTCTCTCTAGAACCACACCCTATATATATATATATATATATATATATATATATATATAGGGTTGCGCTAAAATAAGACTCAATCTTATACTATAAAATAAGACTCAATATCAACTCTTCATCTCAATTAGATCAACGGACAAATGTTGTTTTAAATGGGTTATCCGAATTGTTAAAGGAGGTTAATAATGTAATTACATTTCCATTAATTAATATGTATCCCACTATTTATGGGAACACATATTCCATATCTTAATTAACCAAGTCATTTGCGCTGTATGAAAATTTATTTATGCATTTTATTTATGCCTTTTTATATGAATATTTAAGTATACCTATATGAATGTTTTTGATTCTTTACATAGTTTCTGTAACAATTTTATTTCTATTTGATACTTTAAGTCCATGAATTTTTCACATTTTATGCGCGAATATTTTAACATACATATATCAATATTTTAAGTATATATGTATGAATATTTTAAATTATACCTATATGAATTTTTATGTACGAATTTTTGTTCTATATGACCCTTTGAGTCAGTGAGTTTTGCATATTTTCTGTATGAATATTTTTATTATAAATGTATGAAAATTTTATTATACTCTTGCATCTCCTGCGTAGTCACAATCAAATTAACAAACCAAAAAAACAGAATTAGCCTAAAACACAATTATACAACATAATTTACCTCACAAATAATAATATATAATAAAGATGTTTAAGATGGTTCATTCATCTGAACTAAAATATTCATTCTGCCAACATCAATATTAAATTATAAAAAAATTAATACAAACACATGTATATACATAATTAGTCTTCAGGAAAAAATCATACCACACGCCTATTTATTCATGTAAATAGTACACAACTAATAATTCATTAACTATTATGAAATAATTCATACATTCCCATGTATTATTCATAACAAAATACCATTTATATGTACACAATGAAAAAAAAATCAAAGTTTTATCGATATCATCAGAAAGATTCGGTGAAAATTTAGGTAGGGAATCATTTATTACTATAATTTCTTCTTTCCCTTAAATATACCCAGAAGTAATCATTGCAAATCTTCAGTTTCCTATTTAATTGATGCTTGAAATTCGAAAACGAAAAAATAGATGATTTAGAAAGTCAAATTCATATGGGCAATTATACCCTTACGTCAGCCACGCATCTGCATAATTTAACTTATTAAATGAACTTTACAATCCCTTAAAAATGCAATCCAGCCGTCGATAATGAATGATCAATGGTCATGATTTAGTCTTATATTATAGACTAAGGGAAGACCATTGAATAGCACTACCCTATATATATATATATATATATATAAGAATTATAAATTATATAATAATTGATAATTTGAAAAAAAGAAAGAAACATAATATATATACATACATAATAGGAATTCTTGTGCTTCATAATATTTGAGAGTATGCAAACGAATGAAATCGAAGCTAGATATTCAATTTGTATCATGAAATTATTCGAGTATTTGAATCAAATACGAATGTCTTTTAAATAGTGTTTTTTCATTCGAATTGATATTCGAATTATTCATATTCGGTTTGATATTTTTTAGTATACTTTAAATAATAGTATTTTAGTATTTATATTTGAAATCAATTTATATTTGGATTATGTATTTAATTAATTCAATTCAAAGCTATTTGATTAAATATATTAGTTTCTTTCTTATTTTTTTACTTTTAAAATTATGTAGCTTTCTTTTCTTTCGATCTAGTTTTTCTTTTTATTTAATTAGCTTTAATTATTTTTCGCATAATTTCTTTTTATTTTAATTGGATAATTGTTAATATCATAGTGTGTGTATATATATATATATATATATATATATAATTGAATTTTTTTTAATATTGTATTCGAATATCATTGTTTTAAAATTGAATAAAAAATGTATTTGTACCTTAATCATAAAATTTTGAATTTAAATATAAAAAATTCCAATTGAATATCGAACTGAATCAAAATTATTTGATTCATGTACATTCTTATTTAGAGTGGGGTTAAATTCATAGTTAACTAACAAAAACCTCATTCTATTTATATATTTAAATGCATAATGTTATTTAAACCTGGGTCTCGACAATTTGCATACAGTATAAGTTGTATAACGTTACAAAAATTTGGGCTAAATTCATATCATAGTCTGTTAAGTTGTTTGGGCTTAAACCTTATAAATATTGAAGATGGGCTATAGTTGGGCCACCTTTAGGAGGACCAATTATGAAAAGACTCATTTTGTTATGGTTTCTTCAATTTTTGTCTTTTCTTTTCTTTTATGAGAAATAAATATGTTGGATATTATAAGAAAGGTTAAATTATATAAGGTATTGATAGGATTTTAACTCGTCATTTGTTTCGTCACCAACTCAAATTTAACCGAATAATAGGTCATCCCCAAAAAATATCTATTTGTTATCCCTTTTTGTCCCGGTGTTTCTACTGTAAAATATACTCCCTCCGTCCCGCGAGTCTTGACACGTTTGGGTTCGGCACGGGAATTAAGGAGTTTTAGATTAGTGTTTTAAGTGTGCAATTAATAAAGTATAAAATTGATAAAGTAGGAGAGAGAAGTAATAAAAGTGATAAAGTAGGAGAGAGAATATAATAAAGGTGATAAAGTAGGAGTGAGAAGCTAATAATTATTGCCCAAAAAGGAAACGTGTCAAGATTCGTGGGACGGCCCAAAAAGGAAAACGTGTCAAGACTCGCGGGACGGAGGGAGTATATAACGTATTTATGGGAATGGAAAATAACATATCTCAAACTAAACTATTAAAATCAAACCTAATAATAATAAAAAAAGTATATCCACAAGGTGTATTTAGCACATCTCATTTCATCATAAAATATTAAAATTCAATAAAACCAAACTGGAGAACACTAGGAAAATTCACTAATCCAAACAACCACACCCTTTGAATTTGTAAACACTCGACTGATTCTTCACTAATCTTCACCTACTGATTCATATATAACATCCAACAACTCTCAAGCAATGCAAACACACTTGCACTCACATATTTTATACTATACGTAGTAATGCATATATATAGTACTTAAACAAAATACACCACCTTATCTTTTACTATTATAAAAGCATGAGTTCAATGTCCCAATCCATTGTGATCACTACTCACTTTCACTTGAGAGCTCGACTCTTTGGCATCACCAATGCAATGGGGACAAGGATTTGGTCCTCCCGGAATATATCGATCTGCTAAATTATTTAATAACACTACAACAAAAATAGCCTATAGCAACACCCCTTTTAAGACACCATAACATTTGTGTTGTATTATATCTCAATTACGACATTGTTTTATTCGAAAGTAATTAATGTATATTTATTTAGAGCTATTGTGGCATCAAATTATAGATGCCCCAATAATATGTCAGTGATGACATATTTTGTTGTCATTAGAATACTATGGTTTTATTCTTAGAGGTGAAAGGAAATTGAAAAAAAACAAATGGAGAAAAAGATACCGCCAAGCACTTCACAATATCTTAGCGCCAAACTTACCGCTAAATTAATTGATCTTTTCATTTAAAAAGTTAATGAAATACCAATTTACTAATTAAATGTCCCAATTGTTCACGTCTCCTTAGAAAATTTTCCCAAAACATCACCATTTCTCCTCCATGGAAACCGCCGCTCCCCTTCTCCTTTCTCTAACCTTTCTTCTTCACATTAAATTATTAATTCTCCATAATCAACTTTAATTTTAACCTTCACTCCCACACCTCAGTCTCTTGGTTATCACCCGGCGTCATTGCTCACACCCCATCTTGTCTCTCATCTCCTAGCTTCATCGCAAAGGTAAATATTTAAACCTAATTTCCTATTGGCATTTGAATTCTCGCCAATTTTTCCTAATTCGACTTAATTGTTGCAGATAATGTACATCTTGATGCTTAGGTAGGGACATAGAGACACACGATTTGTAACACAGGTTGCATTGTGAAATCGGCCCCCAAACGAGCATGCTGGTGGTGGGTGCTAAGCAGTCAGATTTGTCATTCAGTCTCGTCTTGCCCCTGCTAATTTTCTACGTGATGCGTCACTATTATCAATTCAATTCCAATAAATTTAGTGAAACTCCTTCTTTATTGCTTTGATGCATATATGTTCTTTAATTTTTGCAAGTTAGCATGATTGGTGTTGTTACTGTGTTGTGTCTTCTGAGTGTTATGTTTTCTTGTGCAATTTAGAATATATCTAATTCCTTATTCCTGAGTTCGTTTATGTGTGCACAAGCAAATATAATGATATCTCTCTTTTTTATTTATGTGATATATTGCATCATTGAAGTGTTCTGCTCCATTTATTTTGAAATAGATTTGCACATTCGGAGTATGAAGGCCTGGAAATTAAATTACTAAAGAAAAGGTTAGATTTATTGAATGTTTGAGTTAATTTACTAGATGGAGTGTTTTTGAGCTGCGTACTGTTGTTCTTATTTGTGAATTTCTAATAATTTGCTAGAATTATTCTCCCATTTTTTTTTCTTGTGCAGGTTAGTTTTACAGAGTCCATTGAAATGTGCCAATTTATAGTGCAAGTTACAACACAAAGAAATTCGAAACTTGTTTCCTTGGAATTGGAATGAATGAGTGAGTATATTCAATTACAATATGCATATAGAAATATTTGTAAGTTGACTATTCATTTTTTTTTAATCTAATTTTCTTGTGTTTTCTGCATATTTGTTTTGTAGTACTACTTACTTGATGATTACTAGCAATACAACTTGAAGATGAATTAAATTATTTTGACAAAATGGTTGTTCCACCTTGTCATTTGGTATGTAGTGTAGTTTGCTTCGTTAGTTATGTAGTAGAATCAATTTTTTGAAATCTTAATAACTCAAATATATATTTCAGGTGGCACTTGGAGGCATCAATGAAATGTCAGATACTTGGACTCAAGATAATAACACAATTTTTTCACAAGAAGAATTTGGAGAATGCAACTAAGCTACCTGTTTATAGCTTGGAAATAAGGAATTTTATTCCTTACCAACAACCTTAGTCTAATTTTCTTTTAGAAATATTTGGTAGGATCTAGAGCACTATTTTGTTAGCAATAAGACAATATTATCTTAATACTTTCTTGTTTATTGATCATTGTAATGAAGTTAGATTTATTTTTGAAATGAACAAAGTATTGGCGTTATTACTAATGTGTCTTTTTGTTATTTATAAATTTGCTTTTTCAATATGTTATTCTTTTAGTTGCAAAATTTAAATAATTTAATAACAATTAATTACGACATAAATTTGCAATATGCATATAGTATTTATATTTTAAAAAATATATTAAAATGCCTTTAAAGGCACAAGAAGATGTCGTCATATTATACCTATCTAAATGAACAATGTAGTAATAGGTTGTTTTTCAAGACACAACAGTGTGTCTTTATACGAGTTTAACCTTTAGCTACACAAGTATACGTGACACCAAAAATCAATGTGGAAATAGCTTAAATGTTGTAATAGTTACTTTATTAAGGCATTTTTAGGTGTTGTATAAGACAGTTTTTTTTGTAGTGTAATTTGCGATTCTTAGTTATGACTCCTGCATTTATTTCATTACTTAATCCAACAACCAAAACAGCAGCCGCAAACAAAATAACGCAAAATTTCTTCATCATCACCATGCTCGCCAATGATCACCTGAAAACGAATACTTCATTAAATTATCACAAATATTATGAAAAATAAAAAAATATGAAATTCAAAAGGACTGTATATGAGCTCTACCAACCTCAGATTTCTTTGTGTTGCTATGTTGCTTCCTAGGTGGGCAGTATATATAGGGAAAAAAGATGTTAAATTAGTACTCAACTTAAATTATTAAGAAATAGACTCGTATGGACTATAAGAACTTAAAAGACTTAACTTAAGGAATCTTCTTTGTAGTTTCGTCCACAACAACAACATTATGTAATGGGAGCCACTCTTTTTTGTTTGATAGATGATTAATTAATTAGAAATTTCAATAAATTCTCCACTAATCTCTTTGGGTGATTTATTAACGTTAATTGCTAGTTGTTCGAATAAATTAATGTTGTTTCTTTTTCGCAAAGTAGAGTGGAGAGCGCAGAATGTTGGAGCAACCTAATTAAAGTTATATTGTGACAAAGAATTTAAGAAGAGATAATGATTTTTAGAGTTGCTAAGTGGACAAATAAAAACTCATGTTTCTCAAAAATGTGACATGATACCTGTCAAATATTAAAGTTTGGTAAAGATGCAACACAATCAATTTGAACTCACTTTCTATTTTATGGGGAATTTTAAAATCATTTTAATTAATGAAAAGTATGTGGGATGTTAAAAGTATTGGAGTTTGATGTAAAATCGCTTGTATTGTATATATAGTAGAAATGCCAATTGCAATGTGTCATTCCTTGGGATTATTTCCTTGAAATATACTGGAGCTTCTAGAGGCCAAATTTGAACGGTCCATTTCATATCATAACATTATGAAATTACATACAAAGTTTAATAAAAAAAATGTTGGGAGTTGGGAGGGAGAATTGGGGACCGAGCTATAGTAATCTATATAATCTACATAGTAATATGCATAAAAGAGGAGCTTTTTTTTTTTTTTTTTCTCTTTCTTCTTCCACCAAAAATTTCACTATTTTTCTCATCTTTTTATAATGTTAATTCTTTTCAAAACATCATCAAATTTTATTTATGAAAAAAAATATTTAATATGTATTTTAAATGTAAATTTATGGCAAGACCTTTAATATGGCAAAAAAGAAAATCATTAAAAATAAATTTAAAATGAATAAGTAATGAAAATTTTAAAAATATTTGATTTTCTCTCTCTTTGTTAAAATTTTACAATTTTATTTATTTATTTACTATGACGTGTAATACTCTATAATAATAATAATGTGTAATGTTAATTTTCATTATCAAATAATTTAAAATTATTTAATAACTTTAATTATCATTACAGTATAAAGTTGAAAATTTACGTTTTTATTGAGTAATTGATGTGAACTATTTTATTTTATTTTTAAAATGTATTTTGAATTTATTTATATTTTAGTTCTATTTAATATTAATATTTATTTATTTAAACATGTCGTTAATTTTGATGTTCGTCGTGCATTGCACGAATGATCGTACTAGTTTGCCTTATGGTGAGGAGCAATATGTGCAGAATAGGGAGAGAGTACAAATCAGAGGAATCATTTTCGCCAGAGGAGCCGTATGGGTCAGAAGAATCATTCTTACCAGAGGGATTTCATCCATCAGAGGAATGGCTCTTGCCAGAGGAATCGCGTTCTTCAGAGAAGTCACCCTCACCAGGGGAACCACCTTCGTCAGAGGAGTCATCCACGCCAGAGAAGACACCATGGCCAGAGGAGACGTCTTTGCCAGAGACGACGTGTTTGCCAGAAGAGTCATCTCCACCAGAGATTACATCGACAGAGAAGACGCTTTTGCCAGAGGAGACATTTTTTACTAGAGGAGTTGTTAAATGCGCGGGAAGGTCTCCCGCGTATTATCGAAATTACCAGCGTACCCTTCCACCACGCAAGACGCATGCACCGAAGATGTTTTTACTATTTTACCCCTCCGCTTGTAAATCTATAAATAGGGCCCGAGCTCGTGTACTGTGACTTACGCTCTCTCATATTTTCGAATACAATAGTTGTTTTCTTTCTCGTGCGAGGTTTTCGATCAGCTATTTTTACTCTTTCCAGCCTTCTCGACTAGGTAGAATTTTATGTTTTCCCTTTATAGATTTAGGTGTTGGTTACGTTAAACACCAACTTATAAAAGGGTGAAGAAGATACTATATAACAAATATTTATGATAATACAAAAGGACGAGTCAGCTAGAAAACCTGACTATAATCATACATTTTTTTATATTCAGGTTAATTTGAAAATTGTTTTTAGTTGGGCTCATCAAGTTGTTCGATTTTGTATATAAGTCAATAACCGACCCAAGTGACGAGTCAGCTATGAATTTAAGTATTTGTAAAAGACTACACATGCATAGAATTTAAGTGTTCATCGCTTTACTCACTGTATCGAAATTTAAAGATAATTATGTATTTGTGTGCGTGTGTTGGTCTAGCGGTAGGAGATTAATGTCAAAGACCTGAGGTCCTGGGTTCGAGTTCTTCGTCATGCGATTTTTTAAATTTCTTTATTTATTTATATAATTTATATATATAAAAAAAGATTATTATGCATTTGAATGAATAATATTAGACTACAAAAGGTTTGATCATAGGAAACCCCTGCCATTCTATAATGAGAAGAAATGTGGATTTAGCCAAAGAGAGAATAAATTCATAACCTATTCTTGAAAGAAAAATAGAACTTTGGTAAGACGACTAATCTCATCTTTCAAGTTCAAGTGTGCATTTTAATAATGTTTTCCTAGTCACTAACTACGAGTCATAATACCACAATATTATATTAAATTTAAAATAATTATCGATGTGAATATCTTGATAGAATATTCTCTCTCCAATGGATGTACAGAAAAAAGTACAATTTTAGTGCCAATTAGAAAGCGATGATTAGATGGAAATAACCTCTAAATTTTGATATCAATAACACCAAAAGTCGGACCATTTGCGTCTTATTTTGCCTTCAAGAGGTATGTTGAAGGACTTGAAAACGAGCCACATCTTTCAAAATCAATTTTATATTTCTTCTTCTTTTTGTTGGGTAAACAAAATAAATAAAATGAACAAAAGAATATACAAAATAAAATGAACAAAAGAATATACAATTTTATATTCCTCCAGAATTGCTGGATTATGACAAAGTTCACGTGTTTGTGTTGTTTATGTTATTTGCAGGATTTTTCGCCAGAAATTATGAGAAAACAGTTTCAGCAGTGGCCACCGCTTCACTCTCAGATTATTATTTGCTGCAATTCTTTTTAATTACTTCAGATATAGACAATTATCACTTGGCACTTTTCAATTTCAGCTTTCCAATAATAAGGTTAGATAGATAAGATTTGTTTTCCGATTCGAGATTGAATTTATAGTACTTTAAGTTTGTTTTATTTAAATTCATCGCGTGCTTCTTATTTCTTATGAGTAGAATATTTCAGTTGAGCTTTTCGATTTCCACAGCTCAGTCACTTTGAAATTCCATTCTTTCTGCACTTTGTCTTTTGTGCTTAGGAAAATGATAGATTAGATAGTGGAATTCCTTTACACTTTAGATTGGAAATTATTAATTTGCCAATATTTGTAAATCTCTTGACCTTGATTATGCGAAACAATTTCTTGAAGCAGCTTTACAATTTCCCTTGCCCTTCAATTGCCATTCCCTCATTTATATTGCTTTGATTTCATTATTTGCCTAGAATTAGTATAACTAGCTAGATTGAGATAATTATTGTTAGCTTTTGATTTAAAATTTATATTACTGAATAATTTCTTTGTTAGAAGTCTAGAACCATAGATTTATATTCTTTATTTACAGATCAATTTATCGCTTATTTATCTACTTTGATTTATTGATCACGCTTTCTTATACTACGCTTTCATTTATACTTCACCAAAGCATGAGAAAATTGATATTTTCGGTGTCAAAATGTCGAGCTACACCCGGAAATCTCTACACCACACAAAGTGAGAAATAATCGCACACAAGCGAAATACTACCCACACAAAATATATAGTACAATATTAGTTTTATTTTTTCACATTGTCATATTTATGTCACACAAGCATATTCATTTCAAGTGAGTATATTCATGTCATCACGTTAAAAAATGTGTGAATATATAAATTAAAAATTTATAATATTAAATAATTTTAACAAAAAATTTAAAATTATATTTAAAATGAGAATTTGTTGAAATTTCGTTAATTTATATGCTATTAACCATGAAATATTTGGCATAACAAATATCCAAATTCTACACTGCCTAAAGACATAAGGGGATCTCGACCGTCCATTCCTTCCTGCATCTCAAATCCAACTGTGGCGATCATCAAGATTTTGGCGCCATTTCTTCACTAGCTTAATTCCCACTTAAAATTAGAAAAGAAAGGAAAAAATAACACATCTCTTTTGCAGGAAGAAAAAAATTTATCCTATGGATTCGGGTGCAGGAGAAAGCTCTGCTGCCGACGACTATGAGTCGTTGATGTCGACGACCGACGCCGAGCGGCTGAAGAGCGCGTGGCGGAACGAGAAGGCGGCGCCTGAGATTCTCACATACGCCGCCGATTTGGTGCAGAGGTCGCGCCAACAGATCCAATTAATGGTGAGCGTTATTTCTCGAATAATTTCAGAAGTAATATACCCCTTTTAAAGCTTTTTTAGCTAAATTGTATAGGTAATTTGTACTTTCGTTGTGGTTGATTTTCGATGGATTAGTAATGTTGGTTTGGGCGTTAGGGTTAATGGTTTTTTTAGATGAAATTAGTGGATTTTTGTAGTTGTAATTTGCTTTTTCGTCTACGAATTGGTTTCACAGTCGTGATTTGTGTGGTTTTGACTGGTTCAGTTGAAGTTATATTCTGAAAGATTACATTTTTGGCTGAAAAAGAATGTAATTTTCTACTAATTTATTAATTTGGTTTTGCTAATTTATTGTGTTCAGTGTAAAATTGGAGTTTTTTGTTTACATCTTTGATATAAAATGAACTTTTTTTCCTCTAAAGTTCTCGTCTTAGCTCGAGAAACCACACCTGAAATTGTGTTGAGGATCATGCAGAAAAAATTATCTTTGCAATGTATGATGATAATGTGTTTGTAGATTGAATTTTTCTCGTGGATGATAAGTTGAAATCTCAAAATCTCTTCTATACCGAACTTCTTTATCGACATTCATAGAACCACTAAAATTGTTTTTCTTGTGTGATGTTAAACCATTTGTTTGAATGAATGACTGTTGAATTTGAAATTAGTGCAATGAAGTATGGTTTTTGTGTGCATATGAGTCCTACTTTGAATATGAGATATGGCATGGATCAGTTTCCACTTGAAATTTAACCATTCTGCTAGCAGTGAATAACAAAATGCTTGCTGCGAATGTAAGGTTGCACTGATAAACTATCGACTTATACTTTTTAGGAAGAAATGGTGGATGAGATCAACAAGAATGGTGTCGATCCACTAACAGTATCTCTTTACCAGATGGACTTGGACAGGACCATGTTCTTGTTGAGATCATATCTCCGCACTCGTCTTCAAAAGGTAAAACTTTGGCTACGCCTTAGTCTCTCTTTGTGGTTGTTCGGGTGCTGTTCCTCTCTCAATTGACAAGCAATGAGATGCTTCTCGACTAACATCGTCGTTTACTTGTGATGAACGTTGATGCAGATTGAAAAATACGTCTTTCTAATACAGAAAACTGCAGAACAGTGGAATAGGCTCTCTAAGCAGGAACAGAAATTTGCTTCGAGGTAACTTGTTTCGGCTCTAGTGATTGGTCTTGCTCGTAAAATTATCTGTTTTTAACATCTAATGCAGGTTTGCTGGAGATATAAAGCATCATCTGGAGCTGTCTGTACTCTCTAGATTGCCAGATCAATATCAGTCCCATTTGAGGCAATCTGCAGCAAGTGAAGACGACGACATGGGTGAGCATGCCACTCCCCGCACGAATCTGTTACTTGAATCTTCTCGTTTTCAACTAATTTGATTTTTCCTTATGCGCTTCTTTTTGTTTCATTTCTTCATTCTGCATTTGTATAGAATAAAGGGTTATCATCAACTTTACAAAAAATATCCTAACCTTAAGAAATATGCCAAAAAAAATCTATGACATTTCAATATTTTTTCTCAATAATATCAGTGGATCGAGATTTTGGCACTAGATTTCTGACTGGGCTGCAAAACGCGCCAAAAATTTGGAACTATAGTCTATAAGTTGAATTTTCCTTCTTATGACGCTCTTCCTTTCATTTTATTTAATTTCACTTCATTATTCTCTCTTCTCGTAGAATAAAACAGCTTCTTAATATGGAGTGATTTTAAACACATTTTCCAACTTTATGCTATGTTAGTTCCGGAGCCGCAGCTGGATGCCTATGTTGTCTGCAGAAGCAAGAAATATTTAGGAGCCTTTCAGCTCGACGACGGGTAATATACCAACTGCGAATTTTCGACTCTATTATTCCTCTGCTTAACTATGTTCTTTACATTTTTACCATTGACAAACATGACAGTGGAGAAGAGCCTATTGACATTGAAGCAGACGATCTGTATGCTTTGCCATACAAGTCTATAAAACCACTCGTCGAGAGTGGCCAAATCGATCTCGTTTGAGCGCCCGAGCGCGGCTGCTGCGGCCGTGTCTGAGAGTGAAGGAGAATGTGAGATTGCAAGGACAAAAAAAATCATCGAGCTCATATACAATGGCATTTGTTCAACGCTGTACTTGGTGTTTTTTGTCTTTGTTACCGGCTATAAGGTATGAAATTATCTACTATTCAAGATTAGGGCACGTTGTATTTAGTCTCCACCGAAAATGAGTAAAATCTAATAAAAAATCGATGTATATTTTTTTATTTAGATTTTTAATCGACGAAGTCTGTTGACAAACTAATGTGATTGTACAAAATTTATCATCTTATATAAATTGTGAATCGATGAAGTCTCATGAAAAATCAAAATGAGATTCAAAATGAAATAAGACCGAATGGTTTTTGTATTTTTCATGCAAATATTGTAAATATACACGTCATAACGTCTACTTTAAAAAAAAATTGTTTATATTTTACAAAAATATATGTATTTGTAGTGTTGGAACTTGGAAGGAAAAGATGCTGCTAATTTACAATTAATTTTTTATTTTAGAAATTTTGTGATACTGTATGATCCAATGAAATCAAGATAACAAATAATATCAAATAGAGAAAAATATATAATGGAAGGAATATCTGCAAATAATAATAATAATGATAATATTTATTCACAAAAATTTGAGTACAATCGAGTGTATTGTACAACTGGATTGACCTGCACTCAGAACAAAGTTATTTATATGGTTCAGATTAGAATATGAGCTCGGATCAGGGTCTAAGTACGGATGCAACCCGATTGTACCCAAGACCATCTTAATATTTGATTGTTGTTTAGGTCGACCTATTTGATTATGAAATAATCTTTCAATTAATAAGAATTCACCCCTGAGTTGAGGTCATATTTTCAAATTGTATATTATAAAGGCACATATTTTGTACTCCGACAAAAGATAAATTATTTATTAAATTAAATTCAATTAAATAAATTATTGGATTCGCTTAGAAATTATTGGAGTAGAATGATATTATTGGATTCGCTTAGAAATTACTATTTTGATCAAATTCAATTAAATAAATTATTTATTAAATTAAATAAATTATAAATAACAAAAGATTAATAAATAATAAATAATTTCACATGGAAATACAATTTTGGTGAAATAAAATTTTCGTAAACATAATTTAATTACATCATCCGACAAAATAAAATACCATAAATAATCTAAACAATGTAATAGGATGATGTCATACAAAATAAAAGACGCATGGAAGTGCAAATTCTCACACTTGAGTATCAAGTTGTAAAAATATCACATACTACTATAACTGTTTTTTAATTTAGGCTCAAGGTATATATTGTGAATATTGTTGAATCATATAAATTGTAATATGATACCAAATTAGTATATTATTTGGACAATTATCTTGATTTTTCTTCCACCAAATCCTAAAATAATAAAATTCCACAAACCAAATAATTATAAATGCAATAAAAATTATATTGAACTCCCTCCGTCCCCCAAATAACTTTTTATATTTCCTTTTTGAGACGTCCTCAAACAACTTCATATCCATTTTGAGACATTATCCCATCACTAATAATATTTTATTTATTCTTATTTTTCAACCTTTCATCATTCTCAATACTAATTATAATATTTTTTCACCATTTTCAATACTAATTACACTTCTTCTCCACTATCAATACACTTAACAATTTTTTCTTAAAATTCGTGTCGTCCCCTAGTAGGAAGTTATTTGGGGGACGGAGGGAGTATATAAACTACGAGATTGAAGATAGAAAATATTTTATTTTAAAACTTTTAACTTCTTATTTTAAATTTATTATTTACATATTAAATAAAAATTAATTTTTTTGTCATGATCTTTTATTTGATATGTAGATTAAATGTCTTATCATTAACCAAAGTGCATATTTTTTTAGCAAAAAAAAAAAGCAGAATAAAAAAAGAGAAAAAAGAAAAGAAAATTATAATACCAGTTATGAAAATTATTTGGGTTTGCCATTTTCATGTTGAGAGAAAGAGAATTATTCTTGAAATTATAAATCTAAATAATAAATTACTCTTGATGGGTTCGTTTATTATAACATTTGATTAAAGCGGAGTGATTCACCTGTAGTATGCGAAAAATCGAGAGAGATGTGAAGATAGTGAAAAGCAAAAGAGAAGATGTTATATTACTGAGAGCGTGTCTCTACAATGGAGAATAGGGATGGCAATCTACCCGTGGGTAACGGATATCCGCGAAAATCCGAACCTATTAGGGTGGGTTTGGATACCATTTGATATCCACGGATAGTTTCGTGGTTGCAATTCACTATCCATTTAGTTCGTGGGTATGGGTTTGGATACTTACTATCCATACCCGCGAAACCCGTTTACCCGCTAAAAATACCCGTCAATTACCCGTCAATTATCCGTGAATTACCCGTCAAATATCCACAAAAAATTCCATAAAATAATATATTTTAAGATTATGGGCTAGCATATTATATCATAAAATAGGCCCAAACAGAAACTGAACTAAGACCCAAATTCTAATAGTCTAATTTAAATTTGAATTTTGTTAAGCAATTATAGAATTTTGTTGGATTTTATATTTTAGTTGATGAATTTGAATTTAAACATTGTTCTTTGTGGATTTCAACATATGGATTTGAACTATGTTATTTGTGTTGATTTTTTTTTCCTATTAAATTTGTTGTAAATTTATATTTAAATTGTGTTTCGTGAGTATCCGGCGGATAGTATGTAGCGGGTATCCGGCGAATAGCGGGTGACGGATACCCGCCGGATAGCGAGTTCGTGGATACCCAATGGGTAGCGGGTATCCGCGGGTAGCGGGTTTGGATACCATTTGATATCCATGGATAGTTTCGTGGTTAAAAACCATTATCCATTTAGTTCGTGGGTATGGGTATGGATAGTCACTATCCGTACCCGTCGTACCCGATTGTCATCCCTAATGGAGAATGTGTTCCCTATTTATAGAAGTTTACAATGGGGGCAAATAAGTCGATTCATATTTGGTACGAGCCCCAAGTTAGTTGAGAAGATTATTCAGTAAAAGTTGTCAGTAATTCGTACGTCCTCAGCCCTGATCCAGTGCTGACACTCTTCAGCTCTGGAATTCCCTCCGTGGGTGTGTTAGCCCCGTCTGATGAAGCATGTTATCTTTTCTCTGTTCGTCCCAGCTCTGGCATCCACTCCCTGTTGCGCTCCTCTGGTCAGGACCATAAATCCATCCAACATGATTACGAATCAACCGTAGATCTTGATGATCTAAAGGCTGAAAATGATTCTTATTTTATATCTTAAGAAATGCTCTTATTTTAGTCATTCCCTATATATATATATATATATATATATATATGGGCCGCTCCAATGAGAACCCTTAATTTTAGTGAGATTTAGGACACAATTTGGTGCGTTTATTTTATCAATCCTATGTCTGATATTGTATTTGCAGGGTAATTTTTTTTGCATGGTTCGAATCCTGGAGGGAGCAAAATATTTTAAATTTTGTTATTCATCAGTATATATTGCATTGTTCATCAGTATATACTATCTTGTTCATCAGTATATATGTCTTATTCATTACCAAATTTATTTTTCATCAGTACATACATCTTGTTCGTTAGATATACGTCTTGTTCATTAGTATTATATATCTTATTCATTGTCCTCATGTCACACGAAAAATAGGGGGTCTCAATGAACACACACACACACACACACACACACACACATATATATATATATATATAGGGTGTGGTTCTAGAGAGAACTATATTATTTGTGAGAACGGGAGAACCATCAAATCTAATGCATCAACTGTAAAAATTAATGCATTCGCTGTTATAATTAATGCACTAAATTTTTTTTAAAAAAATGCTCCCTTCAGGATTCGAACCCAGCACCTGCATCCATCCACCAAGATGATGCATCCACCGTAGATCTTGATGATCGAATGGCTTAAAATGGTTCTCCGTTCTTATTTTATTAGTGGTTCTTATTTGAACATCTCCCTATATATATATAGGGAGATGTTCAAATAAGAACCACTAATAAAATAAGAACGGAGAACCATTTTAAGCCATTCGATCATCAAGATCTACGGTGGATGCATCATCTTGGTGGATGGATGCAGGTGCTGGGTTCGAATCCTGAAGGGAGCAAAAAAATTATTTTTTTCGGATGCATTAAATTTAATAGCGGATGCATTAATTTGTATAGCAGATGCAATAATTTTATTGGTTCTTATGTTCTCACGATAATTGTGGTTCTCACTATAACCGCACCCTATATATATATGGAGAGGTTCAAATAAGAACCACTAAATAAAATTAGAACAGAGAACCATTTTAAGCCATTCGATCATCAAGATCTACGGTGGATGCATCATTTTGGTGGATGAATGCAGATCCTGGGTTCGAATCCTGAAGGGAGCAAAAAATTTATTATTTTCGGATGCATTAAATTTAATACCGAATGCATTAATTTATATAGTAGATGCATTGATTTTAATGGTTCTTATGTTCTCACGATAAGTGTGGTTCTCACTATAACCGCATCATATATATATATATATATATATATATATATAGGTTCAAGAAAGAACCACTAAATAAAAGAAGAACGAAGAATCATTTTCAGTCATTCGATCATCAAGATCTACGTTGAATGCATCATCTTGTTGGATGAATGCAGATCTTGGGTTCGAATCCTGAATGGAGCAATTTTTATTTTTATTTTTTTAGTGCATTAATTTTTACTGTGGATGCATTAGATTTGATGGTTCTGACGTTCTCACAAATAATGTAGTTCTCTCTAGAACCACACCATATATATATATATATATATATATATATATATATACATACATACATACTCCCTCCGTCCCAGCTTTTAGTATCCAACTTTTATTTTTTGGCTGTCCCACATTTTAATATCCATTTCTATTTTTGGTAAAAGTAGGTGGGGCCCTTATTCCACTTTAATTATTTTAACTCTCACATAAAATGTGGAACCCTTATTCCACTCACAACACATCAATCACTTTATTAAAACCCGTGCCGTTCTCAACTGGATACCAAAAGCCGGGACGGAGGGAGTATAAGGTGGGATTAACATAGAAACTCCCCTTAAGATGAAAACTAGGAACCAATAACAACCACTGATTGAAGTAAAATAGAGGGCTGAACATTTTAATTTATAATTTAAATGTAATTCAAATTAAAAGGGTAGAAATGTAATACAGAAATTAAATACATTTCACGTTCTTCGCTTTACTTTTAACTTTCACCTAGGGTTTGAAAACAAAGTAGCCAACTTATGTGCAAGCAAAATCCGACGGTTTGAGAAATCGTTCGTTGGAGGCGGATGAGAAAGCAATGACGGTGGAACTCTGTGCAATCCGGCGACGACAGATGCGATTTTTTGAGGCTATCGGGTGTTTCAAAATAAAGTGTCAGACATCCGTGCAAGCAAGATCTGGAGATCTGAAAAATGAGCTACCTACGAAGTTAGCGTATTGGGTGGTTAAAAATTTCGACCAAAATGAGCTGATGATTAAACTTTGTAATGGAAAGTTTATCAAAGTGACCGAAAATGATATGCAAAGGGTGTTTGGATTCCCTCGATGCCCTAAATTGATCTAATCGGTTGACGCTAAGAAGAAACATAGTTTAAAAAGATGAATGAGTTTCATTCTTTTCCAACTGCAAGAAGGGCCAAATCACGGTGGGGGATCTCGTTGAAGTTGCACGTGACTATGTTGATGGTGGTGATTGGTTCAAGAGGCATTTTCTGATATTAGTTACACACACATTAATCGAGTACCGAGCTCATGGATATGTGGTTTCGTTTATTATCAAGTGCATGGAAGACATATCGGCTGTGCACCAATGGAATTGGTGCGATTATGTCCTACAAGACAATCACTTTCTTTTTTGCCTCTTTGAACCTTGTTCAACATCTTTCACTTGAACATCATCTTTCGAACCTTCATGGGTACACACCATATAACGTAAAATAATAGTACCATCCTTTGCTTTCTTTTGTATTCTTTTACGTATAGTGAATCCACATGCAACTCCATATGCACAATAGAACTTCACACCATCTTCAAGAGTGTCGAATGTTTGACCAATTTTTGGTTTCAATGAATCAACACATTCAGGTACTTAAACATCTTCCACATCCGTGGTATCCAAATGAAGTTGCGTAAAATATGTATGAAATAATAAAATATGCTTAAACATTAATAATAGTAAAATATGTGCAATAAGAAAATGATGTGCCAAAAACTCTAAAATAAATTTATAGGATCATCTGTGCAACATCAACACATATCCATGCAATTACAACACTGCAACGAATTTAATTTATTGTGCAACTAATTAAAATCTACATATAAATAAAACTGTGCAACATGAACACATATCCATGCAATTACAACACATATCTGTGCAACGAATTTAATTTATTGTGCAACTAAAATCTACATATAAATAAAATGAATTGTATAATTAATTATGCAAAAAAAAGGGGGAATGCAACACAAAAATTAGACGTGCAACAATGAACATATAATTATGTAACACAATAATATGTTATGCAATTATATAATTTGCTTATGCAACTCATAGATATAATGATCAAGAATTGAAACAACAATAATTAACATTGCAAAAAACTAACTATTAAATAAGAACAATAATTGTTTCAAAAAAATTTAATATGATAAAGAAATTTCAACCCTAATTCATAGAAATTATTCTACAAAAGACGACAATTAATATAAATTCATAAATATATACCTTCAGTGTTCATTGTATATAAACACTTGCTTCAACTGACTTTAATAAGAATTGATATTAAGCGTATGGAAGACTAAAGAAAACTTAAAGAAAAAACGAGAGAGTTTTAAGAACAACAAATAAGAAACGCTGAAAACCTAAATGGAACGTGCAACAAAAATAAATAAGGCTCCTTAATTATAAAATAATATTCACTAAGTCTTATATATTATTGAGTCTAGAATAAAAAAAAAACAAGAAGAAAAAAACGGCACTAACAACTTAATCCACTATTTTAGAGTATCTAATTAAATAAGAATAATATACAAAGACTTAAATATCCTTCAAGTAATCAAAAAGATAAAAAAAATGGAAAAACGGAACTAAACAAATCAAAAAAGGCGGCTATTTAAATAGAATCAATCCTAACCACTAGATCTAAAATTTAAAAGGCCAAGATTGGTTCCTAGTTCTCATTTTAATGTTTAAGCATATTTTGTTATTTCATACAGATTTTACGCAATTTGATTTGGATACCACAGATGTGGAAGATGTTTATGTACCTGAATGTGTTGATTCATTGAAACCAAAAATTGGTCAAACATTCGACACTCTTGAAGATGGTGTGAAGTTCTACCGTGCATATAGAGTTGCATGTGGATTCACTATACGTAAAAGAATACAAAAGAAAACAAACTATTACTTTACATTATATGGTGTGTACCCATGAAGGTTCGAAAGATGATGTTCAAGTGAAAGATGTTGAACAAGGTTCAAAGAAGCAAAAAAGAAAGTGATTGTCTTGTAGGACATAATCGCACCAATTCCATTGGTGCACAACCGATATGTTTTCCATGCACTTGATAATAAACGGAACCACATATCCATGAGCTCGGTACTCGATCAATGTGTGTGTAACTAATATCAGAAAATGCCTCTTGAACCAATCACCACCATCAACACAGTTACGTGCAACTTCAACGAGATCCCCCACCATGATTTGGCCCTTTCTTGCGGTTGGGAAATAATGAAACTCATTCATCTTTTAAACTATGTTTCTTCTTAGCATTAATTGATTCGATCAATTTAGGGCCTCGGGGGAATCCAAACACCATTTGCACATCATCTTCGGTCACTTTGATAAACTTTCCATTACAAAGTTTAATCATCAGCTCATTTTGGTCGAAACTTTTAACCACCCAATACGCTAACTTCGTAGTTATCTGCAGTTGCAGTAAATGGCCAAATCCAGTCTATAGCACATCCTCCTTTTGGGCCTCGTTCAGCGAGGAAATTAACTTGTGCAAGTGTGACGGGCTACCGCGTGATCGAAGTATAGGATGAATCTTAGCTTCATTGTGTCCAATAGCTTCTTCCCCAACATTTTCATTCACTTTCTTATTATTCAAATAATCTTCAATGAAATCATCATCATCAATGCACAATGCTTCCATGATCTTACGAACAACGCCCTTTCTAGCACTTATAACTCTCGGCTCATTATCTGAAAATTTAAAAGTTTGAATAAATAAGTAGCATCATTTCAATATTATTTAGTAATAAAATTATATGTTGCGAGTTTAAGATCTTACGGAGTGTGTCTTCAAAGACGTTTGTGCCGTTTCCTTTCCTTTATATTTCGTCCTTGTGGCTTGCACACAATCATCGATAATTCTAGCCGTGTTAACTGCACCACATAAAACATTTAACATTAAATGCACAAAATAATAAAATCACATAAAACATAGTTCAAATTTGTTTCATACCTTGAGCATCATCATTTTCAATTCGCTCATTTCTTGCATATTTTTTGAGCTACTTCCATCTGTTTTATAACGCAATATAAATGCATATTTTGACAAAAATCAAATTCATCTCAATGATAATATATAAAGTCGTTTTTATGCAACACATACAAATTCAAGACCATTATGACAAACTTAATCAACGCATATATATTTTCACATGTGCAACACACTATAACAATTATGCAATTTCATATCCGAATATGCAACTTAATATAAGAACTCATAAAATTTCACAATACATTCAATATGCAATAAAAATTAATTTTAGATCGCAGCAAAATCAAACGGCCATATATTAAACACAAACAAAGTTAGAGCCATTGAGAATACCTTAATCTATGCATATATAATTTTCACCTATACAATACACTTAAGCATCTATGGAATTACATATGAAATTATGCAACACATTCCAATAACTATACAAATAAAATTTTAAAGTGTGAAGCAATGTCAGAAACTTGAAATACCCGGACACCATCACCGCCTGTTGTGAGACACTCAATGGAACGCCGCCTAATTGTTTGAATCGCCGCCGCCGGATGTGAGATTCGAATTTCTCGCCATCGCCGCCGCAGCCGAAAGCTGCACAAAATCGTCGTCGCCGTCGCCGCCGCCGGATTTCACAGAGATCCACCGGACATTGCTTTCTGGTCCACCTCCCACGCACGATTTTCAGATCTCCGGATCTTGCTTGCACCTATATATATAGGGGAGGGCTACGGTAAAAACACTTCTTAAAATATAAATATAAACGTTTTTTAATGTACAAATTTTATCCAACAAAGTTACGAATTCATCAAATATAGTTACGAATTATGAAAAATAATTTTTTGCTACCTTTGGGATTCGAACTCTGGACCACGAATTCATCCAACAGGGTTACGAATCAACCGTAGATCTTGATGATCTAAGGGCTGAAAATCATTTATATTTTATACACTTAAGAGTGTTTTTATTCTAGCCCTCCCCTATATATATATATATACACACACACGCTATATCATTTAATTGTTGCATAAATGACAAATCTAAACAAAAATGTCTTTTGTAATTATTTTATTTAATTTCAAATCCAGTACATAAGATTCAAGAAAAGCCCATAACTAACCAAAGATATCATCGAGTCCCAAGCCCAAAATGGGCCCAAACAGGGTTAAAATCGCGTACATCACATTGAGCCGAGCACAGCCACGTCATCAACTTTTGACCAATCAGAAGACAGAGTCACACGCTAACAAGTAAATGCTCAACCACTCGATGATCCCACTTGATAAACTCGATGACTTTAGTGGTTTCCTTTGGAAGCAAGAAATGAGAAAATAATCGAAACATTAAACCGATATTGCAAAAATTAAGATCACACTCTTCATCTAGTCACCTTCCTTCTATATATACATACACACAAAATCCGTTGCGTTTCAGTCTCTCTCTCTCACCCTTTTCCTCACTCATTGAGATCATCGATATTTTGACGCGGCTCACGGATACGCGTGGTTTGCCGTGAAAATCCGTCTCTGATTTCGATCAACCTGACTAATCGTTGTGAGAATTTCGGATATTTGCTCCTTCGCCGTTGGTTTCGGGTTTTTTCGTTGGAAAATTTGCGAATTTGGTTTTCTAGGGTTGGGGCTTGGCTTTGTTTGATTGCTAGCTTTTGTTTGCGGCTTACCTGGAACGCTACTAGCTATGGAGGCTCCGTCTACTGTGGTGATCAAGGTTGTTTGTTTATTACAGTCCATTAACATTTTCCTTTTTTTAGTGGCTTGTGATTTTAAATTCTGGTTCTTTTTTGGGCTATTTCGTGGGTTGTGTTACTGTAATTCATCTTTGTTCGTTTTTATTTTGCAATATTAGGTATATGGTTTGGGCTGTGGGTTCTCCTTTTCTTTTATTTTTTGAGCTGGGCGATTATAAATCTTTACTCGACTGTACGTACCTTCTTGTTTGTTATTTTCATGTTTGTGGTTTGAATTCTTCTGTATGTGTTGAGTTATTGTAATGCGTTCTTCATACCGTTTTTTATTTTGTAATTTTATTTTGTAATTTTAATTCTTATGGTTTGGGCTGTGGGTGTTTTTGTTTTATTCGTGCATTTTGCGGTGAAAAATCTTTACTTGCTGTACCTTCTTGGTTATGTTTTTTCATGTAGTTTGTGGTTTGGATTCTTCTGTGTGTATATTATTACTTCTGTTTTTTGGGTCTGTAATTCATGACTGATTTTATTGACAATCTTATTAATTGATGATGGAGTTCTCAGCTTTTTCACATTGATACTCTATTTGTAATGGTTATGACTGCAATTTGTTTTTCATACTCCGGCTATTTGAATCAATCACGTGTTTTAAAAAATGATGCCTTTTTTGATAAAATAGTACTCCCTCCGTCCCGCGAGTCTTGACACGTTTTCCTTTTTGGGCCGTCCCACGAATATTGACACGTTTCCTTTTTGGGCAATAATTATTACCTTCTCTCTCCTACTTTATCACCTTTATTATATTCTATCTCCTACTTTATCACTTTTATTACTTTCTCTCTCCTACTTTATCAATTTTATACTTTATTAATTACACACTTAAAACACTAATCTACACCTCCTTAATTCCCGTGCCGAACCCAAACGTGTCAAGACTCGCGGGACGGAGGGAGTAATAAAATAAAAATGCTGCCTTTTATATGCTCGTTTCCGGGATGTATTAGCTTATGTAGAACTCTGTTACTATTGGTTTCTTTTTTTGAGTTCTTACATTCTGTACAACTTTCCGCAGGTCAAGTATGGGGATATGCTTAGGCGTTTCAATGCCCCTATTGTTGATGAAAAACTTTCCATGAACATGGATGGGCTGAGAGAGAAGATCCTTTCGCTCTTCAGCTTTGCTCTTGATACTGATCTGATGCTTACTTATGTTGACGAAGATGGGGATGTGGTTAATCTTGTTGATGATGATGATCTTCGTGATGTCGTAAAACAGGGTCTGAACCCCGTGAGAGTAACAGTAAAAGTGAATAATGATAAGAATGGGAAGCAAACTTATTCTAGTGTTAGTTCTACTCCTTCTAGGTCTCCTCCTGTGCAACCTCTACCAAATCTGAGTGCTGGTGTCTCTGAGCTTCTGAGGCATGTTCCCGAGCCTATGCGTGAAGCATTGGCGAAACTTTCTGAAGAATTGGCATCCAAGGCATCGTCCTCTTCTCCTGGTATTTCTAACTTTGCTGACAACTTGTCAAAAGTCAGCTTATCCTATTTGGGCCAGCTTTCGGACTCTGCTGTGATGTCTAACGTGCAGAATGGTGCTCCTGAGACCAGCTCAGCTACAGATAACAAAGATTCTGAACCCCCCAAGGTTGCTGCTGAAAAACCTAAGCCAGATGCTAGGATGGAAAGTAACGAGGTCAAAATTCAAAATGCAACTGGGCCCAGGAAGGATGGCCCAACTTTTGACTTCAATGCTGTGGCTGCTGCCCTTGAGTCTGAGAATGCCAGTGGTTCCAAGCCTGAATCAGGCGGTGTTCCCCATACTATTCGTAGAAGAGAAAAAGTCAGGAAGAATGTTGAATGTTCTAACGGAAAGTCGCATGTGACCAGCAACCCTCCAGCTGTTGCAATCAATGTCGAGAAGGTTGCAGAACCTGGGTCGAACCCTTGTGATGGTTCTTCTAATCTTGTGAATGGAGGTCACGTCCCCGACAACTTGACATCTGTCGTAATTGATGCTTTCAAGAAGGCAACATCACCAACCTGGTCTCCTTACAAAGATGTAAATTTGGGCTCACTTCGTGGTCTAAGTTGCATGTATGAGTGCCCATTTTCTGGTACATCACTGGAGAATGCCTCAGCAGCTCCCCAACATTCCGCTTCTGATGCAAATCCCTTTAGGAGAAGTCATAGTCAAAATGATAGCAGTGGGAATATCTTCCATCGAGGGGTTCGTTGTGATGGTTGTGGTATCCACCCTATAGTTGGCCCGAGGTTCAAGTCGAAAGTGTAAGAACTCATATGAGTCTATTTGTTTGATTGATTGTGTACATATTTTGATTTGAGTTATTGTTACAAACAAGTAACAAGAGCTTTCCACTTGCAGGAAGGTTGATTATGACTTGTGCCGTGTTTGCTATGATAAAATGGGGAATAACAATGAATATGTCAGAATGGACCGCCCAGCAGTTTACCGACATCATTTGCCCCATTTTCGGGTGAGGGACCAGGGTGGACTGATCCCTCATGTTTACAGAGGTCATAAGATTAAACTCGGTTCAGCGAAGCTAGATAGTCGCTTCATTCAAGATGTTAACATATTTGATGGTACTGTTATGGCACCTTTAACTCCATTTACCAAGATATGGCGGATGAGGAACAATGGTACAGTCGCATGGCCCCAAAAAACTCAACTTGTTTGGATTGGAGGAGATAAATTGACCGATGCACATTCTATGGAAGTACAAGTGAGTGACATTCTATTGCATATAATAAGATACTTAATGCACTAAATATATTCCTTTGCTTTGCTAGGACTACACCCCCTTTCAGGAATTCGTACGGTTTCTTGTTTAGCATCTTTTTTGCAAATGTTGTTCGTCTTTTTTGTGTGTGCGTGTGTGTGGAATGTAATGAGGTTTGGGGGGATGACATGGACAGTAGTCTACTTTTCATGCAATATTCTTCCCTCTAGATAGCTCTATGGTTGTGTCAAAGGAAATTCCTAATATGCATCTGTTTTGCCAGATTTCTGCTGCTGGATTACAGGTAGACCAGGAGCTTGATGTTGCCATTGATTTCATCTCTCCAGAGCTTCCAGGACGGTATATCTCGTATTGGAGGATGGCCTCACCATCTGGCCAGAAGTTTGGGCAGCGTGTTTGGGTTCTAATCCAGGTTTACGGACAATGACTTTGATGTTATTGTTGCTGCATGTTTACGGGAATCTATAAATGCTGATTTTAGATTGGTTTTGTGTGTTACTCCTCAGGTTGATGCTTCTACTATTCAAGAATCGCCTCGTGATACCGTAAGAAATTTGAACCTTAACTTGCCCCCTATAAGCAGCTCCATGACTGGCGTGGAAATTATTAACGTGGATTCCGAAGCAACAGCGGATGCCAGTCGCCGTAAGGTCGGTGACTCAAAAAAGATTGTGGAATCGGGATTACTGAACACGGACAATGAGCTGAAATTCCCTATCAATGATAGCTTGTTGGTTGGTAATGGAGCTGGATCGAGCTCTGCTCCCTCTTCATCAGCTTTATATCCTATCATAGACCTCGGTGATATGGAACCACCTCTCCCGTCGGTATCTCCTGCTATGCCTATCCATGTGTTGCAGCCACCGCCTTCACCTGTCCCTTCTGCTATGCCTATCCCGATGCCGCCGCCACCACCACCTCCTGCAGCACACATTGCCATTGTACCCGAATCTGTTGAGCTTCCCGAAAAGCAACTAATGGAGGATAAACTTCTGAGGGAACTTGAGGAGATGGGCTTCAAACAGGTGGATCTAAACAAGGAAGTATTGAGGATGAACGAGTATGATCTCGAGCAAGCAGTGGATGATCTCTGTGGTGTTTCCGAGTGGGATCCTATCCTTGAAGAGCTCGAAGAGATGGTAGGGTCACTAACATCATCATCCCTTTTGCTTTTCCTGCCATCAACAATTGTTCAATCCGCATTTCTTATACTTTTTTTCGTGTGCACTTGTGACGTGTAGGGTTTTCGTAACACAGAAATGAACAAGAAGCTACTGAAGAAGAACAATGGGAGCATCAAGCGTGTTGTCATGGACCTCATCGCTGGAGAGGGGGATGTTTAGGATGGTTCATGATCCATATAATGATGGCTATGAATAAATATGTTAATATGGTACGCCCTTTCCAGTATCTTAGACGGGGCTAATTTATGCTTGTTGAACTTTTAGCTGTGTTTATATAAGTATTTCTCACTGAATTCCATTTCTTTCTAGTTATCTATGCATGATGTATTCATATTAGCATGTCTGGTATAGATCACGTTGCTAGTGGTGAATTTATAAAAATTTGAGTTGCTAGATTTACTTAAATGCCAAGATTTGGGAGTTGGGAATTTGGTGTTTCTCAACTCTTTCAACCTTATAGATGTAGTGAAACCCAACTGCCTAATCCTTCAAACATTGTCAAATTACCAAGCTCCTCTCTTCAACTTGGCCTTGACGTATGTTTCCTTCACACGTCTTCTCACTAAACTCTAGCAATACATTTCTGATTTATGTGTGTATACTATTACTAACATAAGTCGTGTAAAAATTACTCAACTAAAATAAAAGGTATATCATGAAATTTCATGCAACAGGGAAATCAAACTCAAATTAAAGTAGTGCGAAAATCATATTCCTTATCATATACTTCATTAGTCCTTTAAAAGTGTCCATTAAATATTGGGTGATTGTTTTATGAATCGATGTAATGTTATAATAGTGAGAATAAAAAGCAAGGAGTTTGTGGTAAAGGGTCTTTACGGTTTGGTTTGTGTAGTCTTGCACGAAAACTAAATCAAACTGTAAAATATGGTTTGATAACTTTTTCGAAACCAAGCTAAATTAAATTGTATTAATACGATTCGGTGCAGTTTTATTTGCAATTTATTTTTTTATTTTCCTATTTTAAAGTAATAAAAAGATTAAATATCTAAGATGTTTAAAAATAATACAAATATAATATAATTAAAAATAATAATGATAAAAAAGTAAGAATTATTCTATTCTATTCTAGTAGCATAACAAGAAGTGAAGAATTATACGTATTAGTTACTCATCATATTATCTCTCCTCGCACATGTATATGAAATCTACATAATCTACGAACCTCTCTTTTGTTGAAGAGAAACACATGCAGTAAATCAACTAGTGGGGTATTAGTTAGAATAAGGTGAGTCATGAAACTTTTACGTGTTGTATAGAGCGATAGAGGGAGGTGTGATGGGCGGCAAGATGGGAGTGAGGTTAGGGACAACTACTATGATTCAGTTATTGGTAATTATGATTTCGAAATGTTTTAATATTATACTATACTTTTTTGAAAAATCAAAATTTTTAAGATTATTAATAATAACAACAATAATAATATATTATGATTTACAGTTTGGTCTATATTTTTATTAAATTAAACCTAGGTCATAAGTCATACTAGTATTATTTTTAAAAATATAATTAAATCATAAACAAACCAAATTGCATAGATACAATTTGGTACAATCTATATCTACATCTATATAATATATAAAAGAGGAGTTTTATCCCTCCAAATTTTTCCTCTCTCTTCTCCCATCAATTTTTTCACTGTTTTTTTTCTATATTTTTATATAATTTTAATTATTTTCTAAATATCGTCAAATTTGATTTATGAATAAATATTCAATATGCATATTAAGTTTAAGTTCATAATAAGATCTTTAATATGGTAAAAAAATTATCAAAAATGAATTTAAAACGAATAGGTTATTAAAATTTTAAAATATTTTCTTTTCTTTTTGTTTGTTAAAATTGTACAACTTTTTTTATTTATGTTTGTGTATGAAAATATTTATTTATTATTGTGTGGAGTACTCTATAATAATAATAATAATAATGTGTATACTCATTTTCATTCATTACAAGAAATAATATTATCAAATAATTTAAAATTATTTAATGACTATAGTTATCATTACACTTTATACATAGTTAAAAATTACATTTTTAAATTCAGAATTTTATTGAATAATTGGTATTTTATTTTTAAATCATATTTTGTTGTATTTGTTTATATTTTGTTTATATTTAATATTTTTATTTATTTATTTAAA
The DNA here is from genome assembly GCF_028751815.1 of Salvia miltiorrhiza. Lineage (NCBI taxonomy): Eukaryota > Viridiplantae > Streptophyta > Magnoliopsida > Lamiales > Lamiaceae > Salvia > Salvia miltiorrhiza. The sequence goes on from NC_080387.1 coordinate 65,778,809, forward strand.
ATATTATTTAATTTCGATTTCGTCGTGCATCACACGAGTGGTCGTACTAGTAAGTAGTAATATATAAAAGATGAGATTTTTCCCTCCATTTTTCTCTATCTTCTTTCACTATTTTTCTCTATATATTTTTTTTCTTTAATTTTATTTTCTAAACATCATCAAATTTAATTCATGAAAAAATACTTAATATACTACTACATCTTAAATTTAAGTTTGTGAAAAGATCTTTAATGTGGTATAAAAAATCATCAAAAATGAATTTTAAATGAAAAAAATTATGAAAAAAATCAAAATTAAAAATATTTTATTTTTTCTCTCTTCATTAACATTTTACAACTTTTTAAGTTTTTCCCTTAAATTAAAATATGGTAATTACCACTGAATCATATATTATTCCTTATTTTTCGGATATTTTTTTCCAATTATGTTTTAGTGGATTTCTTTGAATAAGACCATCATCAGTTTAGGCAGTGTTTTTTCTCTTACAAATCAGACCGCAGCATCCCAGTCCCACACAATTAATTTAATACTAGATTTTATGTAGCAGGTTGATAATGAATTACAAGGATATATTAGTAGTCATCCTCAGTCACTACTTCAGGTAGGATAAACCGATATTTCTATACAATACCTGCAAATTACACAAGATTGTTAAACCACACTTCAAAAACGGACCTATAAAAACAGTAGTAGTGTTTGAATATGTCATCTTTGACTTCATGAATATCCACTTTACCACGCAAAATGGATAATAGACCAAACATTTAGCACGAATGAAAGACTCCCTCAGTCTCATATATATATCTCGAGCTTGGCAAAAGTTTTATCCTTTATTCACTTACACACAAAACATTATTTTTTTAATTTTCGTGCAAAAAAAAAGGCTCAAGATAGTCGGGACGGAGAGAGTAATAGTGATAATGGATGAAGAAATATTTCATCCCAGACTTACCATTGTGATTTTGCCCTATATTTTTGTGTTACAAGAATATGTTCTAATTCTCCTCGAAGCTGGAATACAATAGAAAATAGACCTGAAAAATAGGTAAAATGTGTTTCAATTCAACATTACACGCCATAAAAGAGCATCAAAGTATGAGATATTCTTTCATGCGGTGCCAACACGTGTGCTTCAATCTTGTATTTCACTTCACCAAAATTATCATCTATGCAATAATGTGCATCTATACACATTTATAAACCCAAACAAATACGTAATAAAATACGATGTATAGAAAATAGAGATTTCGGATTCCATTTGACGGACAGCAATTTTCCAGAGTCCCAACTCCCTTGCATCATCTCCCACTACTCCTAGGGATGCATTATTCCACAAAGAAAAAACAGGCAAGGAAAATATCTGAAAACTAACTTAAGAAAAGCATCAGATTCATTCATCATCAACACAAAAAAAGAGGAACATCTTTTGCAGTATAAATACTTCATCTCTTACCCCAAATTTCCGAGGAGAGAAGGAGAAGGCTGCAAAATTAGGCCAAAAAATGCGCAGAAGCTATGACTACCACAACAGCAGCTACTCCATGGATGAATATCTCCAACGCCTCGACAGAATCCAACGGATGCCAAGCATGGTAGGGGACTATCCCAATTTCCCAAACGTGCACGAGGTTCTCAACAAGAAGCCTACAAACAAAGGCAAAAACAAATATCAGCAGAAGAACCAACAGAGTCCTGAGAAGAAAGTTCACTTTGCTGAAAAAGATAAGAAGATGATTGAGGCTGATAAGCACGACGTGGTGGATAAGTCAATCGATGTGGAAGCAGATGGATTCATCAAGCAGAAGCACAAGGGATTTGCACTTTGCAAATGGGACACCTTCAAGGTCTATTAAAAAGTTGAGTCAGTAATGTCATGACAGGCTTACATGTATTTTTGTTTAATGTTATCATGTTATACTAGGATTTTACATAAATAAGATGCCTGTCTTCTATATGCATAGTTTGTGAAATTCTAAGTGGTATTTTCCTAATTTCCTGTACTATAGATCAGGTAATGAAAACCTATCAGCTTTGTCTCTACTTCTCTATAGTTCTTGTCCTTAACTCTTGATGGTTTAGGACAATCCATAAATCTTCTATATTGCTTTACTGAATTGAGCTTCTGTTTCTTAGCATAAACCCGATACATAATTTTTACTAGCCATCACTTCAGTTAACACATGCTCTCTTCTAGAGATAGTTAAATGGCAACCAGAATATTACGAATGAAGATCTTAGTTCGAACCAGTCTGAAACTTTACACAGATATCTCACACAGAAATTCAAAACTCAATCAGGATGACTCATGCAATTTAACAGACATACACTTTTTTAAAGTTTCTGATGATCAAAATCTGAAGCAAGGATTCTCCTCCCAAATCAATGATGTTGTACAGAATTATAATAATGGAAATTAGTGAAAGGAAACTTAAGTGTTAAAACAATCCAAGATTTTGCCACATGTATAATACAAGAATGCAGCATATGTGTTGCATAATTAGTGCTGAATAAAGAGCCGAATAGTTTTACTTTCAGCATTCGAACAATTGATAAAATAGGGACAGGAGGATATAAGAATCATTTTTATTATGAGGATGTTAATCATATGGAATTTTATGTTCAGTCATAAAACACTTTACAGTGCATTCCCTATTGTATGTTTGTATTGCTTGCTTTTGAATCTCCTGTTACATTATTAACTAGATGTCAAGTCTTCATCCATAATGCAATTTCATATATACATTAGGCTCAAGTAACAAGTCGTAAACAGAAGTTTCACTCTTGAAGTACTAAATTGTCTTCCTCAATCAAAAAATACTACTAGTAAATTTTACCTACATTAATAATTGCATGTCTGAAAGTAAGGGTCGGCTAGAAAGGGCAACAAAGTCATATAGTTAAATAATCTTTAAAGAAGTCATATGTTAAATTTCCCAATGAATCCACAGCCACAGCTAACTATATTCAAGAGATAACGTACCTTAATACTGCAAAGCTGAATGTTTTACTTTTCGTAAAGATTTCTCCAACCTCCACTGCCACAGTTGCTCCAGTAACACATACAGATTCACGAATTCATTTCAATAAAATCTCAAGAAAAAAAAATGTTACACATAGATATACAAGTTCGTCAAAAGGGCATCATCATAAAACTCATAGAGAACTATTAAGCTAAGCAAGATAGAAGTGGTCTTATCTCTTCTAAATTCTTTCATAAGGTGGCAGCAAATTGCTATTAACAACAGAGCAATCGAAACAAAGTGAACAATTTTCATTGAATTGTAATAACATACTAAAGTTAAACTAATATGTAATTCAATCACTACAAATGTAATCTCATAACCCCCCCAATCCTATACGACAATTAAGTGATCTTACAGAAAACTGGCAAAACCAAAGCCGCTAAGCAGCCATAGAATCCCCAACGAACCTCAACTCATCTTTCTACTCGATAATCGACTGAATGACACCAGCACCTACAGTCTTCCCACCTTCTCTGATGGCAAACCTCATACCCTGCTCACAAGCAACCGGTGTAATAAGCTCAACCTCCATTTTCACATGATCACCAGGCATCACCATCTTTGACTCCTCGTCCTGATCGTTCATGATCCTGACCACAGCCCCTGTCACATCAGTAGTCCTCATGTAAAACTGAGGCCTATAATTCGTAAAGAAAGGGGAATGCCTCCCACCTTCCTCCTTCTTCAACACATAAACCACCACCATAAACTTCTTGTGAGGCGTGATTGTGCCAGGCTTAGCCAGCACCATCCCCCTCTGAATATCAGCCTTCTGGACACCTCTCAATAACAACCCCACATTATCCCCAGCCACGGCCTCATCCAACGTCTTCTGAAACATCTCCACGCCCGTTATAACCGTGCTCCTCGTCTCCTTCAATCCAACAATGTCCACCGTATCCCCAATCTTGATCGTCCCTCTCTCCACCCTCCCCGTAGCCACAGTCCCCCTACCCGTAATCGAGAAAACATCCTCTATTGCCATCAAGAAGGGCAAATCAGTCCTTCTCTGCGGAATGGGAATGTAGTTATCAACCTCATCCATTAGCTGATAAATTTTATCAACCCACTCATTCTCCCCTCTTTTAATCCCAGGGTTCTCAATCAAAGCATTCAAAGCTAGCAACGCAGAGCCCGAAACAATCGGAATATCATCACCAGGAAATTCATGCGTGGAAAGCAATTCCCTCACCTCCAATTCCACCAGCTGCAGCAGCTCCTCATCATCAACCTGATCCTGCTTGTTCAAGAAAACCACCATATTCGGAACCCCGACTTGCTTCGCCAGCAAAATGTGCTCCTTCGTCTGCGGCATGGGGCCATCGGCGCCGGAGACGACGAGAATCGCGCCGTCCATCTGCGCGGCGCCGGTGATCATGTTCTTCACGTAGTCGGCGTGGCCGGGGCAGTCCACGTGGGCGTAGTGGCGGTTCTCCGTCTCGTACTCGACAGTGGCGGTGTTGATCGTGATGCCGCGCTTCAGCTCTTCGGGGGCGGCGTCGATCTCCTCGTATCTCTTGGGGGCGGAGTTTCCGAGGGACGCCAGGGCCATCGTCAGCGCCGCGGTGAGGGTGGTCTTGCCGTGATCGACGTGGCCGATCGTGCCGATGTTGACGTGGGGCTTCTTGCGCTCGAACTTGCCACGGGCGGCGCGGACGGAGAAGCGGCGGAGAGGGGTAGGGGCGGCGGCGGCGACTTCGTGGAAATTGAAGTTGGTGGAGGTAGTGAATGAGGAGGTGAGGGTGATTTTAGAGGATTTCGGAGAGGGGTTGGGGTTTGGGAAAGAAGGTGAGGAAATGTGCGTGAGCTTCGCGATCGATGAAGCGGCGGTGGCGGCGATGATCGAGGCCATGGGAGAGAGAGTGGGGAGATTCTAGAGAGACAACACAGTGTACTATAACTACCAACTAGTCTGACCCCAAAAACTTTGCATAAAGTCTCCAACATAATTTTCTTATGTTTCCGTTTGTTTATTATTTAATTTAATTAAATTTACTTTATTAATACTTTCAGGTTTACAAATTTAATAAAGTCTAAATAATTTTTATATTTATATTTAAAAAATTAAAATTTTAAAAATAAATACTACTCCCTCCGTCCCTGAAATGGCTTCCTCTTTGGGGACGGCACGGGTTTTAATAAAAAGTTGTAAAGTGTATTGATAATGGAGAAAAAGTGATATAATTATTATTGGAAGTTGTGAAAAGTGTTATAATTAGTATTGAGAGTGGTGAAAAGTGAAAAGTAAGAATAAATAAAATACTTCATCCGTCCCACCGTTTGAGTCCCCTTTCAATTTTCACACATATTAAGAAAACATATTTAATTTTATTTAGATATATTAATTTATGTGTTTTTTGTCTATTATACCCTTATTAATGAAGTTTGATTTTCTATATGACTTACTTAGCGGTCAAAACTTTATCTTGTAATTTAATTTCGTATTTTTTATTTTATCCTCAACTTTTGTGCATTTTACTAACAAATCATGTTAGAGTATTTATAAAATAGAGTGTTTATGGGTAGAGTGATGAAACATCAATGGTCGATTCTTTTCTTATTCCCTTTGTTCTATTTAATGTAGATAACATTAAGGAAGATGCGTGTATTTAATCATCTCACTTAATCCTATGTTTGACTACATTAAGTGAAATATTGAATAAGGATAGTTTAGTAAAATAATATTTTTATTTAATTTAAATTTAAGAAGTGGACTATCATTTTGGGACATCCCAAAATAGAATAAGGGACTCAAACGGTGGGACGGAGGGAGTATTATTAGTGGTGGGGTAGGTTTCCAAAAATGGAAAGAAAGAAAGAGGAAGTTATTTGGGGGACGTCCCAAAATGGAAAAAGATGAAGTTATTTTAGGGACGGAGGGAGTATTATTTAACTTGTTTATATTTCAAGCTTCATTAAACATTTTTTTCTTCAATTTGAATTTCAAATAAGCTGTGACCGGTTTGATTTATTTACGGTACTAATCAGAAGTTGCTAATCAATCAAAATTTGTTAATTGTTTGCGTTTTATAAACACTTGAATTTTATGTAATTGCAATTTGAAGCTTAAATTTTGTAGATCCTAAATGTTTATCAGTTGCATGGAAGCATTCTTTTTCTTTTTCTTTTTTGAGTTATGCATGAAGGCACTCTTGTTGCTGAATAATCAAGCTCGAAACTGCACAAAGGGCCCCAAACTTTTCCGTAACTACGAAAAGGCATTTAACTCTTATAAAATTGCAGTTTGGTCTTTTGAGGTTGAGGGTTTGAAAATTCTCGAAGTGTTGAGAGCTCGTCACAGTTTTTATGGAAACATTAATTTAGCAGTTGTTTTATACAATTTCGCATGTTAGGGTATAGGAAATAAATTTTGTTATAGTCCTTGAACATGGTACATAAAATCGGAAAAGTAGTGGAAAAAGATGTTGACGTTTGATTGGGCTATAGCAATCTCATGACTAACAAAACAAGGTCTTCTAAGCCGAAATACTTTGTACCAAAGCAGGTCACGAAAGCTACAAAGAATAGTATCAGTAATTTTTATTTTTTTTAGTTTAGAATAGTATCAGTATTTAACTAGCATACATTATGCAACTATATGTGAAAAAAAGTTATGTAAGCATACATTATACATTATTCCTCATCAGCTACTGAGCTTTACTTCATCTTCACAAAGCAGTTGCAGTCCACATTAATCTACACTTGAATCTTGGGGGAAAGGATGATAATTTCCTGCAAACATCTAAACCTATATCTGTGCAGATGATTCAGAAGTATTCATAAACGTGAAACAGGCGTCGCTTCTGGTTCAATTCGTGCCATATATCTTGGCGTTGCAGACGCTAAAAATCCTGTGATGAGCCTCCTCCGGCAGGTCCTTTAGAAGATCAAAAACAGCTTCTTTGTGCTTCTGCTTCAGATCGTTCAGCTCCTTGAACTGCTCGTCCAGCACACAGTCGAGTTTCTTGAGAACACTCTTGATGTCTCCTGCGTCACTTCCACATGGAGATGCGTTTTCTTTTTCTTCTAATGGTTGAGGAGTCCCGCTTTCAGGTGCATCAAGGAGCCGCTCATCTTCACCAAATTGTAACTCACTAGGTGCAGAAGCCGGTTGCTTCTTGCTGTCATCTTCGCGATCAGAGTCATACTCCACATGTCTGAGAGGCGAAACATCATGAGAGGTGCTAATATCTTTATGGCTAAATGGTGATTGTGGCGTTACTTCAGACCAGGTGTCTCCAGAGGCAGTTGAATCTGCTGACATCAAGTGAGACGGCCCTGGCTTTAGTGGCGAGCATCCGCCACAAGCTTTGGGCGAATCAGACCAGTATTTTCTACCCGAGGGGAGTCTTTCCAAAACAAGAGGGCCAGAGTGAGGAGTTTCATGCGTCAGGGGAGAAACATCTCCGTGTGCTCCAGATATACCAAATTCAATCATTGTTTCACCACCAAAATTGTTGTTGTTTGCAAGCCCTCCAGGTGTACAATCAGGAATGAGGGATTGGAATTCAGAATCGATCATTGCAGCAATAACCGAGACATCATGATCTGTCAAATCCAGCTCTTCAACCATTTCACTAGCAACGGCAATGGAAGTGTCCTCCTCGACATCAAATGGAAAGTGAATGTTCCTTATATGCCCTGAATGAATAAAATAAGCCACTGGCATTCAACGACAACGAGCACTAAATGCAGTAAATGGGAAACAACGATATCAATAACCTGATGCATCTGCAATTCGAAGTTTCAAAAATATTGTATTATGGTCTTTTCTTTGACCCTGCAATGTGAAGTCTCGCCTCCCCTCAAATCCAGAATCATGGTGATTTTTACCATTGTCAAACCAGTTGCCATTAGCATCTGCAATTACAAATGGTGGAAAACACTGCTTGTCATTTATAACCAGAAATTACAAGTGGCTAGAAGTTAGAACTGAAATAAAGGCTATATTGCACCTGCATTGGTAGATTGTCGCCACAGTGAATGACCTAAACCGTCCTCATCTGATTTTAAGAATGGATCCATCAGTAATTCTTTGGCTGACAACCGATCAGGGACTTTTGCGATGCATTTTTCTATGAACTCCCGGATATCAGGATCCTTCACTTTTCTTAATGATGCAGGCTTGATTCCCTTTAAACAAATTCAAGAATTTAGTGGAAAGGTGCACAGAAGAAAGTTAATCAGTTAGCTATCCTCAGTCCACGTCTGGATTCTGAAATTAATATTCTAAACTAAAGTATATGGTTTCTGTTTTTATTATTTCAAAAGTAAAAGTTACAGTGGAAAAAGAAAAGAAAATAAGCCAGGAAGCAGAGAAAATGAGACAATCAAGTTGCTGAGCCTGCTGATAAAAGTGACTTTTAGGCTAATAAAGAATGTATCCAGCAACAAAGCGAGAAACAGAAAAAGATATTATGACTTGAAACTGGCTTTCTTTACCATTACTTTGTGTCATCATTTCTTCAGTTTTCTTGTATCTGGCTATTTACTCCTGACTTTTGTTTTCTTTTTTTGTAGTGACAGATAATAAATGCTCAAGGGAATAATTGTGGTATTTTACAAGCTTCCACTTAAAGCAGACAATGAAAAGATAAAAAACAAACTACATACAGTAAAATCAATATCGACTTACTGCTGTCACTTTTTTGTAAATCTGAGCAGCATTGGAGCATTCCACATATGGATACTCAAAGGTGACTAGCTCTAGCAAGCACATACCAAATGCATATATATCTACAAGTTCATTGTATTCTTCCTCATAAAGCTCCGGTGCCATGAATTCCGGAGTACCTATTTCAGAATCACAGTTTTGCCTTAGATTCAAGCATAAAAAGCCAATTTGAAGTTATGATCAACTAACTTACCTATGACACTGTGAGCTGAACTAGCTTTCTGTAGGATAGCAGCCAGCCCAAGATCACCAATTTTCACCTCTCCTTGATTCCCATTGACAAAAACATTATCACATTTCAAGTCTCGATGAATAACTGGAGGATCATGACGGTGAAGATATGAAAGCCCTTCTAAGATTTGCCTAGACCATTTCTTCAATGCCCTCACATCAACATGCTTGTGTTTCTTCCTATACCTAAACAACACAAAACCAACTCGAGCTGCTAAACTCCTACTCAAGCATATCAAAAGATTCATAACGGAGCTACTGAAAATCTTACGTACTGTCTTAGAGTCCCAGACACGAAAATCTCAGTAATGAAGTTGATATGCTCGTTCTTTGTATCAATCCACGAGTTGTAAAATTTGATAATGTTCTTGTGCTTGAGAGTTTTCAGCAGGTGAACTTCAGAACACAACCTCTCCATATCATCGGAATTTCTCAATAGATCAGCAAGTTTCACCTGATTCCAAGCCACCTCTATGCCTTCCAACTCATCAAAAGCCCTATATCTAAATTCGAACAATAAAATCAAAGGATAAACAAAAATGAAAATTTCCATGTTTAGTAGAAACTATCAAATCACATAAAATTTCTTACACTTTTTTGAAAGCCCCTTTTCCAAGCACTTCTTTGTACTGCAAAAAAACAACACGAACATAACTAAATTAACTAATTTACCGCCAAGAAAAGAAACAGCAACAATAAATCAGAACATTAAGCTGAACACCAAACTCAACCACAACAGCGTTAAAGAATGCAACATTAGCCATAAAACCACAATCTTTATCAACAAAATTTTACACAAGCTACAGAAATTGTACGAACTCGACCGTAGCGACCGGAGGGATCCACCTCGACGAATTCGGGCACAATATCGTAATCGTCCGGTTCGGTCTCGGACGCCGAGTCCTGCACCATTTTCGTGCCTAATTCAACAGAGCAATGCGGAACAGAAAACCTACTCTGATTCAGATCTACTACTGAAAATTATTGGAATATTATACTGTCTTCTGCCGCAATTCGATGGCAGAAATTGTATTTTATAATTCGAATACTACACAGTTTCGCGGCTTTGAGAAATGAAACAGTGATAATTCGAAAATCTTTGAACATAACAAATTTGAAGAATTCGAATTAGATGACGTAAACTGGTTTTTGTTTGATATAGACGAGTCTACGTCGGTTATGTATATGATCTGCCTACATCTCTATATATATTTGACTTTTAACTAGCTTTTCTTTAGTTGTTTAATGGGTTAATAACTATTGGTTCACGAACTTACCTCAATCTTACGATTTTAATGGATTGACTAGTACACCCACTCGTCCGATGCACGACGAACATCGAAATTAAGAGACATTTTTAAATAAATAAATATAAATATTAAACAAAATTAAAATACAAACAAATGCAAATATATTCTAAAAATGAAATAAAATACTATTCACATCAAATACTGAATAAAAATCCAAAATTTAAAAAGATAAATTTTCAACTTTATATAAAGTGTAATCATAGTATATTGAGCAATTGAAAATTATTCATTAAATGTTAATTAATTCAAATATTTTGTTTCTTTATTGTATTAAAGAGTTCTAAAACGAATCAATATAATATAAAAACAATCAAAAACTCTATTTTCATTATTTCCGAGGAGATTTCTTTTATGTTCACGATATTTCCGGGTGTGAATTGATTTCTTTTCTCCATTCTCATTCTATGAATTTCAGAGATCATGACAAATGTTTCTCTTTTTTTCCCCTTTACAATATTTTAGAAATTATCTTAAAAGATAAAAAAAAAAAAAAAAAAAAACCTCATTCTTAAATGAAAAAGAAAATGTTGGAAGATCTGGTGAAGGATCGTGGGCTTGTTTGTTAGCCACAGGCAATAGAGAGAGAATAATAAAAATTAGGAAGTGATTGAAAGAAAAGGATAAAAATTGTATTCTCCATGTGAGCGAAAAAATAGGATAATGAAGTTGAAAAAAGAAACAAAATTTTTAAATAAACTGTCAAACTTCCGTTAAATATTAGGAAGACTCTATTACAAAAATGACGGTAAATAGGATGACGTTAAACTGCTTCTTTATATATTATATAGATTATCATTGGTAAACAATATAGTAAATTATGTGAAAGTGTTTGTTATATATTACTCCGCCGTCTCAATAGCAGTGTCTCATAGTTTTTTGACATGAAAATTAAGAAATATATAAAAAATACTTAAAATAAGTTGGTAAAAATTGAATACTCCCTCCGTCCCTGAAATAAGTTCATCTTTTTCCATTTTGGGACGTCCCCAAATAAGTTCCTCTTTCTTACTTTCTATTTTTTGGACAACTACTCCACCACTAATAATACTTTATTTATTCTTATTTTTTACTTTTTCACCACTCTCAATACTAATTATACTCACTTTTTCACATTTTCACCACTCCCAATACTAATTATAACATATTTTTTTCCACTATCAATACACTTTACCATTTTCCTTAAAATCCGTGCCGTCCCCAAAAAGGAACTTATTTTGGGGATGGAGGGAGTATTTATATTGCGACGTTCATAAAGAAAAATGGGACATTACTATTTAGAGATAAAGGGAGTAATATGTTATCTTAAAGAATCATATATTGAAACAAAACGTTCAACAAGATAATATTATGATTTATTGAAATGGAACCAAGAGTATATTTTATAAGAAATTACGTTAAAATTACAAAATGCAACCAAATTCAAGCATGAATTATCATTAACCATTATCCTTTAATTAGCTTTTATTAGGGGATTTAATTTAGCTATTTTTAATAGTTAAGATTTTATTCTCTCAAATTTAGAAAGCTAAAGAAAAGTGGTCAAGTGACATGGCTGCAAATATCTTAATAAGAAGAAAAGAAAAAAAAAAGAGAGGAAAAAAAAAAAAAAAGGTATTTATATACACTTTACTAAATTTGGTAGAGAGAAAGAGATGGCTGCTTACGCCAGTGTGATTTCGCTCAAGCATACAATCAAACGTCTCCTAAATTCATCTGAAATCTTGTTGCTTCCCCCATCTCCAGAGATCATAGAATCTGCAAGCAACGAGCTTCAATCGTTACGGAAAACTCTCATAAGATTGGATCGCGGCAGCAAGAGCAGCAGCAGGAAGAAGATCAACGCTTTGGACGAGCAAATCAGAGAGGCAGTATGCAAGCTAGAAGACTTGCTCGAATCCCATCTCTCAAATCAGATTCTTTCACAATCCGAAGAAGAAATTACCGAAGATGGGATTCAATTCTCCATAGATCTGCAGGAATCAGAGCACGAGATTCTGTGCCTCGTCGAAGCGTTGAAGGAGATGGAGCTGGACTACATCAAAGAATTAGACAACCCAGAAGTCGAAGAAGAGGAAGATGATGATGGTGATGAACTTGTTGTTTCCACAAGAATTGATTCTTGTGGGAATGAGTCGAAGATGATTGGATTATCCGATAAATTTCTGGAAATTAAAGACCGGCTAAAACGTGTTGATGGGCTCCATCTGGTGACGCCGATAACCGGGATGGCAGGCATCGGTAAGACTACACTTGCTAATGAAATTTTTTGCGATTTAGATATTTCAGAACAGTTTGATCTTCGAGCTTGGGTGGCAGTAAGTAGGAAATGGCAGTTGAAAGAAATCTTACTTGCCATTCTAGCTCAAGTTGATGCTGACATGGTTGAGATGATTATGGATGAAGAAGTGAAAAATATAGGTGATTATTTGAAAGAGAGTTTGAAAGGTAAGAGGCATCTAATTGTGTTGGATGATGTGTGGGACAAACAAGTTTGGGATGAGTTGAAAAATAGTTTGTTTAAAGATGATAATAATGGAGGGAAAATATTGATCACAACTAGGTTAGACCAAGTAGGTCGAGGTGCTAGCAATCCTGTATCAGGAATTGTGAAAATGAGGTTGTTGAATAAAGAAGAAAGTTGGGATCTTCTTCGTGAGAAGGTTTTTGGAGAAGAGTTATGCCCTTATCAGCTAGAGAAGATAGGAATGAAGATTGCCGAAAAGTGTGAAGGTCTTCCTCTTATGATTGTGGCGGTGGCTAACCTCTTACGTGGAGAAGAGAGGAACCCCGAGTATTGGAATGACGTAGTAGAGAAAAAGAACTCGGTTTTTATGGATGCGTATGGTGCAATATCTAAGGTGTTGTATCCAAGTTTTGAGTACCTAGCTCAAGTGTTGAGGCCGTGTTTTCTCTATATGGGAGTTTTTCCTCAAGGTTATGAGATCTTGAAATCAAAGGTGGTCATAATGTGGGCTGCTGAGGGATTTCCTGAGCCATTGGGGTGGCAAACTGCAAATGATTACAGTGAGCAATGTTTGAGAGCTCTTATTTACAATAATCTTGTTTTGCTTCGCAATGGAAGCACAACTTGGAATTTTACATCATCTGGAGTGAAATCTTGCTTGGTTCATACTTCTGTGTGGCATGTATGCAGAAGGGAAGCTAAGAGAAACAAGTTTTTCCATATTTTAGATAAGTGTGGTGATGATCTTGAAGATGGTATAGAAGGGCAACGGCGATTGTCCATCCATAATAACATTTTATTTGGCATCAAAGATGTTCATAACTTGATTGAGGATAGTTGTGCATCTACTGCTCGTTCTCTCTTGTGTTTTGGTCCATACTGTCGTTATCAAGTTCCAGTTTGTTTTGGTTTGAGGATGCTGAGGGTGCTCGATGCTCTTACAATCCGTTTCTATGAGTTCCCGATTGAAGTAGTGAAACTAGTTCAGTTAAGGTACCTTGGCCTCACTTGTGATGGGAATCTCCCTTCTTCCATATCCAAACTTTGGAACCTTCAGTTCTTGATTGTATTCCGACATCTTAGCATCAAACCTTTTGAGGCTCCTTCGTATATGCCTATGGAGATATGGGATATGAAGGAACTGAAGCATCTTCAGATTATGGGAAGCGATCTACGAGATCCTTGTGGCGCTTCCTTACCTAACCTCTCAACACTTTTAGATGTGAGTGCTCTCAGTTGTAGAGAGGCCGTTTTTGAAGCTATTCCTAATCTAAGGAAGTTAGGAGTCCAAATTGAGTCGGAACCTGATGCTGCTGAGCCATTGAGTTTCCTTGATCGAATTTCCAACCTCAAGAAACTCCAGATACTTAAATGTGTAGTCGTGAATCCTGACATCATGTCTGCACTTCTTCTTCCTCCGGATCCTCTTCCAACGTCGTTGTCAGTTCTTAAGAAGTTGCATTTGGGTGGCTTGGGATACTCTTGGGAACATATGAGTGTGATAGGATCATTGCCGAATCTTGAAGTCCTCAAATTGCGATGCTATGCCTTTCAAGGTCCGACATGGATTATAGAAGAGAAAAGATTTCCAAAACTTGGATATCTTGTGATTGAAGATACTGATCTGGTGCAGTGGGAAGTGAGAGAGGGAGGCTGCCCAAAACTATACTCTTTGAGCATAAAACATTGCCATTTGTTAGAAGAGATTCATGGGAGATTTGGTCATAATATTGGAAAAATTGAGGTAGTTGACAGCAACCCTTCAGTTGAGACTTGTCTGAAGCAAATAATAAATGCTTACTACTCTCAACTGGAATTTTATGACCCCAGTATTTGTTTTCACTACTCATGGGTTGATAAGAAGCTCAAGTCATGAGTCATGCTCCCTAATCCCTATTTATAACCTTGTCTTTCTGAGATATTGTATTTTATAATATACTCATGTTTAAAAATTGTTCTTATTTGAATGTAATGTGTATGCGAGTGACTGTAGATATAACGTGTATTTGTTTTTTTGGTTAATTGCTTTAAAAAAGTCACTAATTATATATTCTCTCAAATTTCTCTAGTTCTGACTTGCCTTAAGCATACAATTCATCATCTTCAAATATCTTCTCAAATCTCATTTGTTCCCCCTTCCCCAGAAATCATAGAATCTGTAAATAACGAGCTACAGTCCTTACGAAAAACTCTCTTAAGACTGGATCGCAGCAGCATGAAGAAGGCCAACGCTTTCGACGACCAAATCAGAGTCGCAATCTGTAAATTAGAAGATGTGCTCGAGTCGCAATTCTCAAATCGGATTCTCTCACAATATGAAGAAGGGATTAGCAGAAATAGGATTCAATTCTCCATCGATCTGCAGGAATCGGAGCACGAAATTCGTTTACTCGTGGAAACGTTGAAGGAGATGGAGCAGGAATACATCCAGCAATTAGACAATCCTAAATTGCTCGAAGACGCCGACGATGATGAAATTGCTGTTCCATTAAGAATTCGTCCTAGTGGAAATGAGTCAAAGATGGTTGGATTGTCTGATAAACTCCTCGAAGTTACAGATCGGTTGGAACGTGTTGATGGGAATCATGTGGTGATCCCGATAACTGGGATGGCCGGCATCGGTAAGACTGTACTTGCTAATGAAATCTTCAATGATTCCAACATTTTGGAACGCTTCAATTTTCGTGCTTGGGTGACAGTAGGTAGGAAATGGCAGTTGAAAGAAATCTTACTTGCCATTGTAGCTCAGGTTGATGCTGACATGGCTGAAATGATCATGGATGAAGAAGTGAAAAACATAGGTGATTATTTGAAAGAAAGATTGAAGGGTAAGAGGCATCTCATTGTGTTGGATGATGTGTGGGACAAACAAGTTTGGAATGAGTTGAAAAATAGTTTGTTTAAAGATGATAATATTGGAGGGAAAATCTTGATCACCACTAGGTTAGACCATGTAGGTCGAGGTGCTAGCAATAATGTATCAGGAATCGTGAAAATGAGGTTGTTGAATAAAGAAGAAAGTTGGGATCTTCTTCGTGAGAAGGTTTTTGGAGAAGAGTTATGCCCTTATCAGCTAGTGAAGATAGGGAAGAAGATTGCAGAGAATTGTGACGGTCTTCCTCTCACGATTGTGGCGGTAGCCAACCTCTTATGTGAAGCAGAGAGGAAGCCCGAGTACTGGAACGAGGTAGCTCTCAAGAAAAACTCGGTTTTTGTGGATGCATACGAAGCGATATCAAGAGTAGTATATCCAAGTTACAAGTACTTGCCTCTAAGGTTGAAGACGTTCTTTCTCTTCATGGGAGTTTTTCCTCAAAATTACGAGATCCCAAAATCCAAACTCCTCACTCTGTGGGCTGTAGAGGGATTTCCTGAGCCACTACGATGGCAAACTGCAAATGATTACAGTGAGCATCTTTTGAGAGAGCTTATTTACCATAATGTTGTGATGCTCTACCGTCAATGCACAGTTTGGAATAGAAAATCAACTGGAGTGAAAACTTGCGGTGTTCATACAGTTATGTGGCATTTATGCAACAAAGAAGCTAAGAAAACTAAGTTTTTCCATACTTTTGTCAAGTATGGTGACGTTCTTGAAGATGGTATGCAAGGCCAACGGCGATTATCCATCCATAACAACATTTTATTCAGCATCAAAGATGTTCATAACTTGATGCAGGATAATTGTGCATCCACTGCTCGTTCTCTCTTATGTTTTGGTGCATACTGTCGTTATGAAGTTCCTGTTTGTTTTGGTTTGAGGTTACTGCGGGTGCTTGATGCTCTTACAATCCGTTTCTACGAGTTCCCTATTGAAGTAGTGAACCTTATTCAGTTGAGGTATCTTGCCCTCACTTGTGATGGGGATCTCCCTTCTTCCATATCCAAACTTTGGAGCCTTCAATTCTTGATCATGTTTCGGCATCTTAGCATCAAGCCTTTTGAGGATCCTTCATACATGCCTATGGAGATATGGGATATGAAAGAACTAAAGCATCTTCAGATTGTGGGAAGCGACCTACGAGATCCCTGCGGGGCTTCCTTCCTTACCATACCTCTCAACACTTTTAGATGTGAGTGCTCTCAGCTGTACCGATGCCATTTTTGAAGCAATTCCTAATCTAAGGAAGTTAGGCATTCAAATTGAGTCAGAGCCGGATGTTGCTGAGCCATTGAGTTTCTTTGATCAAATTTCTAATCTGAAAAGACTGCGAATACTTAAATGTGTTGTCGCGAATCCTGACCTCATGTCTGCACTTGCTCTCCGGCCGAATCCTCTTTCTACATTCCCATTAGTTCTTAAAAAGTTGCATTTGAGCGGCTTGGGCTATCCTTGGGAGTGTATGAGTATCATTGGGTCATTGCCAAATCTTGAAGTCCTCAAATTGCGATGCTATGCCTTTCAAGGTCCGACATGGATTGTAGAAGAGAAAAGATTTCCAAAACTTGGATATCTTGTGATTGAAGACACTGATCTTGTTCAATGGGAAGTTAAAGAAGGAGGATGTTCATCACTTTACTCCTTGAGCATAAAACATTGTCACTTATTGGAAAAGATTCATGGGGCACTTGGTTTTGGGTTAGATTTTGGAAAAATTGAAGTAGTCGACAGCAACCCTTTGGTTATGACTTGTCTAAAGCAAATTACAGATGCTTACTCCCATTCGGAATTTTATCATCCTAGTATTTATTCTCACTCTTCATGGAATGATGGGAAACTCAAGTAATGACTCTCTTTATTGCTACTTGTATTTTCTGTTATAGTACTATGTTTTCATTTTCATCTTTGAATTTTTATTTGTTTTGGTTAATGTAAATGTAATATTTGTACGTTCGTAAATCGTATATGTATACCGTGTTTGTATGTGTAACTACATTTTCATAACAAACTAGTATTTGCACCTATTGCAATGCGGGAAAATGTTTTTATATTTTTATATTTATATAAAATTAATATCAGTTCATTAATTATGATACTTATAAATATAATAAAAAATTAGTTTTAACTGAATATATTTGAGATGAATATTGAAAAAATAAAAAATAATTCACAATAATAAAATTTGATATTATGTAAATGCAAAAGGCTAAGTTAACATAATTTAAAAATAGATTTATTTAAAAAAGATGAGAGACGAGAGAGAATTTTTTAAAATTTTAATCTTTAATAAATATAACTTTTACATTTTAAATCAAATATTTACGTAAATATATTATCAAATTAACGCTTTTAACGTAATCTTTAATTCATATTAATATTTTATAATTAGTCGAATTTAATAATTTTAGAAAGAAATAAAATTAAAAAATAAGAAGTTAAAGGAAAATGAAATAGATAGAAAAAATATAGTTATAAACCTTTAATTTTATTACAACTATAAAATTGTCACTCAAGTTTCAAATTGATTTAAAATTAATTTTGCATTGAAAGTTGCCTTTTTAATACTCTATCAATCTCAGCTAAGTTGATCAACTTCTTTTCGGCACAAAATTTAAGAAACTAGTATTTTAACTGTGTTCGATAATAAAGTGATTAATTACATTTGTTAACAGTTTTTTTTTTAACTTTTCAGTAGAAAATACAAACTATCAAAGAGGAAAGATGAACAAGATTAAAAAATTTAGAATAAAATCAAATTCGTTATTACAATTTGAACTCACGAAAACGATCGAAAAAAATATAAATTTTAGTGTGCTTAAAATAATCATCCAACTTTTCTCATCTGTATTGTCCTCATACGAGTGGATAAAATTTACTCTATATTCAATTATATAGACTTATTTTACTTTTTATAAAAGGTAATGCATTTTTAAATCATATATGAATATATCTCTATTTAACTAGAGATATTTTGATGGACATTTTAACTAGCTAATATAAATTTGATAAAACTATATTGTTGAGATATTGATTGGTAATTTGACTTATACAACTATGAAAAATATCTTTATTTTAACCCTTATACTATTGGTGAGATTCATTTTATATGAGTTAAAAAATTTATGATTTTTTTATAATTACTATAAAATAGTACTAATTTTATTATAATTTTATAATATAAAAAGAAATTCAATGTCAAAAATTATAAATTATTTATATTTTTTACTAATTTAATTAAATAACTATTAATGTGTATTTTATGCGAGCAAAACTAACATTTATCAATAGTATAGGCAAATTAAAGATTTATTAATTTAATTAAATAATTATTATTAGCGTGTATTTTTAGAGCATCCACAATGCTTGCACCCATAGTGGGTGCAATACCATGGGTCCCACTTCTATTGCACCCACTCCCACAATGGTATTGCACTCACTATGGGTGCAATAGATTTTATTTTATTTTTGAATTAGTTTTATTCTAGTTTCCATTTTACAATAATTAAGAAATTAAAATTTCATTGAATTAAAATTCAAATCCTACATTGTTAGAAATAAAAGAAATACAAGAAATTAAAATCCTAAATTACTTAAATTAAAACAAACATAAAATAAAAAATCCTAAAAATCTACGGGATGTTGTGTCGTTTTTTTATCTCCGCCACCTTGCACATGTGAAACGCCAATTCGTCGGGATTCATTTGAGAGGTGTCCCGGCTCATCAACATGCTATCGGCGAGGTCACGTTGAACTTGGGAGAATGTTTCCATTGCATTCACCATATTCGCCATGTACCCGAGAGCTTTTTGGTTATCCTCCGACGTCTCTTCGGCCTTTTTCTTGCCTTTGCGCTTGTCTCGCTTGGCCGCCTTTTGGCCTTGGGGCCGGGTGGAGATAGAGGCGTCACTAGAAGTCGTTGTGGGAAGACCGTCGGACCCCTTTGATCGTTTGTCCGAATGGACATCGGAGTGAACATCCCCGCCGAGACTTGAAAATTTCTTCGACTCGCGCAAGATCTTCCATGCATGCGAATACCGGAACGGAACACGGTACTCGGCTAGCCACATTGCCTCTGCTTGCTCCAGGATTTGAATATCACTCATGCCTGATTTCCATTGATCATGGCATTTTTTGTGCATGGCCTCAAACCTCTTCGTATCCTTCGACACCCGTTGAAAGTGAGATTTGATTTGCGTGACGTCGCGTGAAATAGATCCTTCGGGCCTTTTAGCGTTGTACTCGGCGCAGATGGAGCCCCAAAACTTCGCCCCTTTTTGATCGGCACCCACCACAGAGTCGTGGGTGTGCTCGCAATACAAACGGCAAATTAGCACCGTTTCTGCCGGATAATAGTTGCTACGTTTGGATGCCGCCGGCATAGAAGCAATCTCCTCCACGTCGGGCTCGGGCTCGGCAACGGCGGCAAACCGGGGGTTCAAATTGGTGCCCGCCGCTTGAAAGGCATTGGATTCTTGCGTGAACGGCAAGAATCCTTGCCTGGAAGCATTTGATTCGCCGGGGGATGGATTTTGAGGATGTTCACGCCAATAGTTGCTCCAATCGCCTTCCATTGTTATTTGTTGAAATAATTTAGAAGATGAGGGGAATGGATAAATGAGGAGAATGGATGAATGATAGATGATGAAGAAGAGAATGAGGTTGTATATGTATATATAGAGGGAGTATAGAAATTTAAAAAAAAAAAAAAAAAAATCAGCAACGGAAAAAAAAAACGGTCCAAAAACGGCTAGTTTTTAAATTTTTTTTTTTTTTTTTTTTTTTTTCGGCCGAAAAGGGGCGCGTGTTTTACACGCCCCCTCCATCGCACCCGAAATACACGAGTGCGTAGCTTCGCCTCCCTCCTTCGCCCCCTCCTTCGCACCCGGGTGCAGCATCGCTGGTGGGTGCGATAGGCCGGGTTCGATCCGGCCATCGCACCCACCATTGTGGATGCTCTTAGAGAAGCAAAACTAGCATTTATAAATAGTATAGGCAAGTTAAAAAACACAATCACATTCACCACAGTTGATAAATAGCTGACAACAATAGTTTTTTAATTTATTGATACGACAGAAAACACACAACTCACATTATGTTTCGAACTAGAGTTCCCGATCACACAACATCAAAAGTAGAGAATAAAACAAACATTTTCAAAAACAAATTTAATCTCAAACGATTAAAATTGCAGCATCTATTTGAAGAGCAAACAGAAGACGAGACATCAGGCTGCACCAGCGAAATAAGGCGTCTCCGTTGAACTTTAATATGCATTGACCCACTGCATAGTTTAAACGCTCATCAGCAATGAAATTCAGTGTATTGTTAATTTGTCATGTGTTGAAAGGAAGAATTGCAGGGTACATACCTAGTAAGATAGTCTTTCTCTTGATCAATGGCTCGAATCAATTAGGTTCCTGCCCACATCCAGGGCCGATTTGGAGCTTGAACCGAACCCCCACTTTGGGTTTCCGCTGTTCCTCCTCATCCCTTTTCACCTCCATGATCCTCTTGGCAGAGTCGACTGCTGGTTTGCGAAGGCGCTCAATCTCCAAAAACTCCAAGTAGTTACCCAACTCAACTGGAATATGTTCGAGTTTTTCGCAGTTCTTAAGCACGAGACAGCTAAGACAAGGAAAACTATCAGCAGAAACCACCCACACAACTATATCTGCATTTGTGATGATCAGGACTTGAAGACTTTCGAAAACACTAGCAGCAGCATTCCAGGAAGTTCCACTACATGCATTTTCTTTCAACTTAAGAACCTCCAAGCTGTTGATCTCAGCCAATGTGGACATATGCTCCCAATCGAGGAATGTATTCGATAGTGTCAGCCTTTTGAGGTTCGGAGGGAAACAATTGGACTGAGGGAGGCGAGCGAGGCGAGGTTCAGAATCAGCGAGTAGATCATTCATCAACTTCAGCTTTTCAAGACGACTCAATTTTTCCATGGACATGGTTTTAAAAAGAGAGGCAAGTTTCCCACGAATTCCCAATTCCTTGAGGTTGCAGGCCTTTTCACATACCTTTGCCGTGCAAGATTCAGGCGCCAATCTGCTCAGTGTTTGCAGGTTTTCACCGCCTGCACCATCCCATTTTGGGTCCAAGACTATGGCTGCTTTCAACTTGAGATGCCTCATACGATACATCTTCCATATATTTGCTTTCATGGTAATGGAACGTGACTTTGTCTCGACTACAAGAGTTTGTAGGTTCCATAGCTGGGAGAGGGGCTCTGGAAGAAGAGTGAGAGTCTCAATGTGCAGAGTGACATATCTCAAATGAATTAGTTTGGTCACCTTTGCAGGAAATTGATGGAATCTGATAGATATTGACTCCAAAACTCTGAGCAAAATGAAGGCATCCGGGATGGTTGATATGTATCTAGCATCCAACTTGACAGGCTCCTTGTAGAAACATAGGAACGAACGAACGCGAGGACCGTTCAGTTTTTTAGAGAATAAGGTAGTGAGATCAGAATGGAAACAAAGACGATGGAACTTTTCAACATCAGAAACTGAAGGTTCAAGTATTCCTTCCTTATTTTTCCTTATCTCTCGGAATAAGTTCTGCTCCACAGCGATCTCTTTGCAAAATTCACGAATCATATCATGAACACGACATGTTTTTATTTCGCCCATTAGGTTTTTCTGATCAAGCATGAGTAAGTTCCTGCTGACAAGATCATTTAAATTTTGCTCTGCAGCTTTCTCCAAACTTGTTTCTTTAGGCCGCACAAATCCCTCTGCAATCCACAAGCGTGTCAGCATCCAAGCTGGAACCACGTGTTCTTCAGGAAACACAGCCATATAGAGAAAGCATTCTCTCAAGTAATCAGGCAATGTTTTATAACTCAACTCCACAGCATCTGATATGCGTTTCTCCTCGTTATTCTGTGCAAACTTGCTCACATTTTCAGACACAGTTTCCCATTCCCTTTTGAGAAGACGGGGTATATGCGTTTTCACGAACAGATCCACAAGAATACCTCCAACCACCACAACTGTCAACGGCACTCCATGACACTGTTTGGCTATTTTCATTCCAATGCCTACCAACTCACGAAAGCAATCTTCTTCATTCCCAAATACCTCCAACTGGAGCAGTTTCCAACTTTCATCGTCTCTAAAGAAACGCAGCCTGTGGGGCTCTGTGCTGAAGTGGCTAACTTTAGCTCGTTGACCAACAGTCAACAGACGACTGGTGATCATGACTTTACTCAATTTATTGCTACTAGGCAACACATTTTGTATGACTTCCCAGTCATCAGGCCTCCACACATCATCCATTACCAACAAGAATTTCTCTTTGGACAGGCACCCACGAACTGACTGCGCTAATTCCTCATCACTGAGGCCAGACATGTCGTTGCTGGTGAATTTTCTCAGAATGTTGAGAAACACATCCCGACTGTTGAACCTCTGAGAAACATAAACCCAAATGCGGACTGGGAACTGAAAACAGATTTGTTCGTTCTCAAAAATCTTCCACGCCAGCGTTGTCTTCCCCAAGCCAGGCATACCGATGATGGAGATTACATCAAGCTTCTCCTTCTCATCCATGAGATAGCCTATTAGTTTTTCTTCCTCGTCTTCGAAACCCACCACTTTCTCTCGTCTGATGCACTGATCCTGAGTAAAATGCAAGTTCTGATACATTAGAAACTACTGCCGTGCTGTTCGAAATTTTTCTGAATGAACCACTATTAATTCTCTAATTGATAGACTGATAAATGAACATACAAATCCTCAATTATGTTGAAATGTAGCACACTCTTTCTTGTCTTAAGCTGTTAATACGTATTTACATCAAATACCACATTATTCGAACAAACTAACTTTTACCCGCAAAAAAATTTATCCTTCAAAAAATTCAAACTTCAATTTCGCTTCCACAATAAACGTTCTCCCCAATCCTTCATCAAATTGATCATACCCAATAATCAGTTTTCCTTCCCCCTTTCAGAACTCTCAATTATCAACAAAAATATTGTTGGTCAATGCCCATTTATCTCATACTATAAAATTTCGTTTTGTGCATCAAACATAAGGAAAAAGTGATTAGAATATGCAGCAACAAAGCTATTAAATTATAATTTGTGAAAAAAGAATTAAAAAATCACGCAGCATTCCTCCAACCAACAAATCGATCATAACAAATAAGCAGCACACTGGAAAAAAGCAATCGAGCTTCCGTTAAAAAACAAAAATAAAAAGAGAAGAAAGAAAGGGGATCATTTCTGCAACCAACATTATCCAACAAATCACAACAAAATCAAGCAGCGCCGCCAAAAAGAAGCAAAGGAGCTTCTTCAACAATCGGATTATCGACGATCAGATCACTTATATATAGTTCACTGTTCACCACCAAATATGGCACCTACGAGATCTGACCAACTAAATAGTCAAATTAAGGCGAGAACTGAAACACACAATTTACCTTTTTAGGCCTCGGCTGCTGTTGGTCAGCGGTGCCGGCACCGGCACCGGCACCGGCACCGGCCCCGGAGGGGGCAGCATAGTTGGCTTTGACCAAGTCGAGCACCGGCTTTACTTTCTCGTCTCTGAGGGACCTAACCTCTTTGGCCAAGGTGAACTTCTTCGTGTTGAGGCGGCTAATGGCGCCCTTGCCCTTGGCCGCCGCCAAGCACTTGTCGACGGTGTCTTCAACCTCGTAAACGACTTCTCTAATCTGCTGCTCTATCTCCTTGAACAGTTTCTCCTTCCGTCTTTCGCCGGCGTCGCTAAGGAATGCCTTCATGATGTTTAGATCCTTGGTGAGCTGGTCGAAATCATTTTTGGAGCCGGATAACAGATCGTTGTACCATTTTAGCGTATCACGCAACTCTTCCAGCAGGAATGTAAGTGCAGTCTCCGCCATCTGAGATAGAGGGAGAGAGTTTCACAGAAGAGTGAGAAGAGTTTGTAGATCGTCAACGACCATGGGCTACTGGCGTAAACTTTAAGATGGAATCTCCCTTCTCCCTTCCATCTCCTCTCCTTTTTTTTTTTTTTTTGTTTTGTTTTGTTTTGTGAGCACTGTATTTGCATCCGGGGGAACACTCAACGCATTCCTAAGTACTTTCTCTCCATCCATATATAAAAAATAAAAAATAAACAAAAACAAAAACCTTAATGATTTTACATCCTCTTTACGTCCACATAACAAAACTTATTGTTCAGTATATTAAGAATGATGAAAATATATTTTAGTTAGTATTAAGATTGATGAAAAAATAAAAAGTAAGAATAAATGAGATATTAGTATTACTAGTGAGACCTTATTTTAGTGGCAAAGTTGAGGCACTTAAAAACTCTCATTTATGATAGATCTTGGGTTCAATTTTATCTGCGTGCGATGATATTTTTTCATTTTAGGTGGTGTTGTATTCCCACCTGTGTGCGGTGTTGTATTGTTTGGTGTTGAAGTCTCACACGCAGGGCTTTTGTCTGCGTGACGGTGAGGTCCCGTCTGCGTGCGAGTTGCATAATTGATTATATTCAGATACTTATAATTTTTAAAAAAATGAAATATTTAAAAGTAATGAGATATAATCCAAAAATAGTTAGCAAGTTCTTTTATGAACGTTTCAAAAAGAAAATGTAAGAAAAAAAAATTGTAGACGGAGGTAGTAGTATTGATTTTTGTGGCTTTCTTTCTTCACCCAACTTTGTTGAATTCCGTTATTCACTTTATAGTTTATATACATCTTTGAGCTATTTATTAAAATGTGTGTTCTCTAAATCATAGTGCAATTTTTATGGACAGAGGAAGTACAATATAATTATGGATAGTAAATATGGGCGTAACTAATTTATCGACTTAAATTGAATACTATTCCCTTTCTTCTTTTAGAAATGTGTACTATTATTTCTATCTACATGAGTTTTAATAAATATTATAGTGCTATGATAATAAGAGTATAAAAATGGGAGTATGTGATAAAATTATAAATAAATTGAAAAGATGGGCATAAAAAGTAAAAAGTTTGTGATGGGGTATTACATTTTTAATATATGCACATATATTGTGTCGATTGTTAGTAAACAAAATTATTTTAATAATAATAATACCATATACTGTTTTTTTTTTAGAAATAATTTGAACGAGTAATTATATACTTTCTTCATCCATTAAAACTATGGTTTGATCAATCATATAAGTGGCCTAAACCTTTTATTAATATGCATTAATGATTTAGTTTTTTGACTTTTTTTAGGGGATTAATCTGGACTGATCGATATTTTAGGATTAGTTAAATTAATTAAATAGTATTAAAGCTATATTTGGGCTAGCTGAATTTTAGAACTATTTAAATTAATCAAATAGTACTTAAAAATAATACTCCTTCTCTTCCCAAAAAATAATTAAGAAAATTTAATAAAAATAATGAAGTATATTGTGAGGAGATAAATACTCACATAAGGATAATCTTCATAATGATAATTAATTATCTTGTGAGTGGAAATAGGGTCTATCATGATAATATGTTGTGGGATAGAATTTATAGATGAAAATTGACTACTCCCTCCATCCCATAACAAATGTCCCACTTTTTATAATGAGATGTCTTATTATAAATGTCACATTCTTTTCTTGGTAATATATTTGTTAAGAAAATCGACGAAAAAATTGCGATGAACACAAAGGATTTACGTGGTTCGGGCTGAAACCCTACATCCACGGGACCAAGAAACGGAGCTTCTATTATTGATTCACGAACTGAGAATTTTACAGAATGTTACAAGTGTTAACTAGTGTTTTTTATTAGACACCCAATTTGCTCATTATATAGCAAACTTTGAAAATAACGAACTGTAAACAACCATAAAAGAAACTGTTATGCAAAACAGTTATGACTTCTAGTTCTGCAAAAGGAACTTTGACTCTAGCTCTGGAGTGTTTGACTCTGCCTTGGCAACTCTGACTCTGATATGCCTCGGCTCTGACTCTGCCCAGAGCGGTCCCTCTGTTCTGACAGCAGCGTGATCTCTCTTCTCTGACAGCTTCGCGATCTCTCTGCTCTGGCAGTAGCGCGATCTCTCTGCCCTGGCAGCAGCGCGCTCTCTCTGCTCTGATAACCTCACCAGAGTAAACTTTACAACACCAGAGTATACAAACTGGATTATAAGCTTACGAAATCATAAACAACAAATCTCCACCTGATTTCTAAGCTAATAATCGACAACAATAACAAAAGCTCCAGTTCTTCCTCCGAAACATTTTAATTCTGTATCAAACTTCAAATCAGCAGATTTACCAACTTAAGACAATGTTCAAACTTAGCAGTAGGCAAAGCCTTAGTCAGCGCATCAGCTGCATTCTCCTCTGTCCCAAGTTTCTCCATCTTCACCAATCCTTGATCAACTATATCTCTTATGAAATGCATTCTGACATCTATATGCTTAGATCTCTCATGAAAAGTTTGATATTTCATAAGATACAAAGCACTCTGACTGTCACACTTCAAAATTACAGAACTTTCCTCAATACCAAAATCGTGCACTAATCCTTTGAGCCACACAACTTCTGTTGCAGCCATGTACTCTGCTTCAGTGGTTGATAATGCAACTACAAATTGTAGTGAAGATTTTCAACTAACAGCTGATCCAAAAAGTGTGAAAATGTAACCTGACTGAGATCTCATGTTGTCTAAGTTGGTAGCATAGTTAGAGTTGATGTATCCCATCAGGAAAGGCTTGCTGATGTCTCCCTTCCTCTGGAACAAAATAGCTCTGTCCACACTGCCCTTTAGATACCTCAGCACCTTCTTGAGAGCTTCCCAATGCTCTCTACCATGATCCACCATATACCTGCTCATAACACTTATAGCTTGTGCAATGTCTGGCCTAGTGCAGACCATTGTGTATATCAAGCTTCCCACTAAATTTAAGTAAGGTATATTTATCATTTGATGTCTCTCTGCATCATTCTTCTATCTCTATATTTAATATTTAAATAATTTACACCAACCCATTTTATCTTCTACATATTTCTTAATTTATATGTCTAAAAGTAACGAGACATTTATAATAGGACGGGGAGAGTATTTTTTATGGACACACAAAAATGATAAGAAATTTAAAATGTAATTGTTTATTAAAGATGGATGGAGCAATGATTAAATGAAGACTACAATATTAAAATAAAAATTGATTTTAAAGTTGTATAATGGCCCAATGTGTTATATTGAAAATTATATAAGTTTTATTGTAAAAGTATAAAAGGTAGTATACGATAAAATGAATAAATTTTTTTATTGTAGAGTTATGTTTGAATTTATGAATCAGCGTAATACTCCCTCCATCCCACTGTAAGTAAGACCTTTTTTGGGCACGAAAATTAAGAAATGTGTATTTTGTGTGTAGGTGAAAAAATAAAAAGGTGTTTAAAGGGAAAAACTTTTACAAAAAAAAAAAAGAGTTAGTGGGACGTTCAAAATAAAAAGAGTCTCAGATACAGTGAGACGGAGAAAGTATAATGAATACTGAAAATGAGTTAAAGTTTGAAATTGTTAAAGTTTGAAATTGTAAGTTGTAAGTTTAAGATGGCCTTTTCCTCAAAAAAAAAAAAAAGTTTAAGATGACCTCAATGTGAACGGGACCAAAATAACAGAAAGAGCCTAACTTCTGTAGATGAAAATGTGAACCGACTAAAATAACAGAAAAAAAAGCCTAACTTGTGTAGATGAAGTAAATGATTGCATGTGTTAGAATGATGAATACATTAATTTTCTACCACCCCTCGAAGAAAAAAAATTAATTTTCTACAAGTAGTATCATTCTTTACACACGGAAGACGAACTCTATACTATTTGCATCCGTTATGACTATTGTCCACACACGTCTTTAGGTAGATTGGATTGGAGCAGAGAGAATTATGATGAAGTCAAAAGTTGTGGGCGAATTTGACAAAATGAAAATATTTTAATTCTAAACGAGAAAATGAATGGGAACTTTCCTTTTTATTTTCTCCGGCCAAAAGTATGATGTGATTTAAAAGACACAACTTTTTTTTAAAATAGTTGAAAAAAGGTGTATAAAATAAAGAAATTAATTTAATATATTTTTTCTAAATATTTAACATAAATAAAATTTACAATATAATGATACATGTATTAAAATAAAAGGTTAATTATTTATAAATTAACTATACCTAAATTTTAATTTTTAACTTGATCTATTTTTTGGTCAAAAAAATACATAAATTTTATTTTTTTTAGATTTGATCTGACTTCAAAAGTTCGTTGATCAATAACTTGATTGTCTGAATATAGAAAAAATATAGTAGAATTTTGTGACACCACCTTTCAAACTATTTTTTCATCATTTTTGGTGATCAAAATCCAACAATATAAATATATGATTATTAGAAAGATAACATCAAAAACTTTTCAATGAAACCTTCGAATTGCCCATCGAAATTCACACAATCAAGTTATTAGTAAGAAAACTTTTGACTCATGATAATTTGTATATAAAAAAAATTATGAAAGTTTTAACTAAAAAATAGATTAGTTAAGAATTAAAATTTAAGTATAATTTATGTATTTATAAATAATTAATTCTAAAATAAAAAATATCACACTTTTTATATATAGATTAAATAATAAAAAAACACACACCTTTATGGACGTACTTAATGCTTAATATTTATAGAGTGATAGTGAGAGAGCCGAAAGCGCACTTTGTGAGGGGAAATGGAAATCTTCAAGAGAGAAAGAGGGCGAGCGAACGTCACAAATACTGGTCTGTCACTAGGGAGACTAGTTCTCTAACATTTATTACACACACAAGTGTGCCTACAGAATACTTCTAATTAAATGTTGAGTACTGCTAAATACACATAATATGTGCGCACATAATGCCCTTGAAATTTTATTTCCTAATTTGAATTATTATTATCACTAAATTACCCTTAATTAATATTGGAAATTTTCTAAAGAATTTTTTCCCTTTATTTATTGCAACAATTTTGGAAACAAAATATTGATATGGCCACTAATCAAGATCCTATACATAGAAATTGGCACTTCATTTTAGGAAAAGATATAAACACGATTTTGTTAGTTTTTTTTATTTAAAATACAATTATTTTGATTTATCATGATCATATTTACTGTCACGACCGCACTTGCTAAGGATAGCAAATTCGGGGAAACCGCGACTAAGGGAGGGAATTTAGGAGCGGGAGTAAGAAAGGGGCATGTTCGGTTTCTTGATGACTCGACTTGTATAAGGAAATCAATCGAAATATCTAGATATCAATGAAGGCCACAAGGGGACCGTACATAATATTATCCCAAAACGGGGTACTCAATATTTTTAGTACATTATTAAATAATACATATTGTTTGACATAATATCTTAACATAATCAGTGTTCGCAGCGGAATAACAATTTGAGTATATGTATGAAGACATATACTCTACTCTGAGGTAATCATCCTAGTTTGACAAAGCTCCGCTTGCACACTACATCCTCGATCACCGCTCAACCTGCACATTTAAAAATACATGCAGGGCTAAGTACAAAAGTACTTAGTGGACACTTGCCGAAATTTACATACATGCATAATATTTTATTGTCAAGCCTTTCAACAGTAGTAATATACGAGGGTTTTCCTTTAAAGACTCGTATTTACCAAACATAATATCATTTCTTTCATCAATAACCCGCGCAGGTATTTTATATCATTAATCACCATATCAGTAACTCGTGCCGAGAGGGAGGCCTCCCTCTACGGACACTATGATCGGCCAACCCGCTAGATGACTCACGATCACAAGGTGTACACTAATTCCGAAGGGATTTGCGGTCCCATCCAGAATCCGAATTCGATTAACATCAGATAGGCAATTAATAATAAAACATAAAGCATTTAGGCATTGACAATATCATTTAAATTCATAAGCATAAAGTCTTAACAATTCTAATAATATATAATTTTAGTTTATACGTAGAAAGCCCACCTGAATAGCAGACTCACGGTTTAGCTCTAACTCTGGTGCTTGACCTTTAATCCGAGAAAATAAAATAAGATTCTAATTCTCGAAAAATCTCAATAAATGAGGATGCGTGAAATGATTATGCATGACTCATATTCCTTTAATTAAATTATGAGATGCTAATCCTATTTAAGGAATTAAATCTCGTCTTATGAGGTCGGATTATAAATCTTTAATAATCTACTCATCTTAAAATAATCTAATTCACTTACTAATTAATAATTAGTAAGTCTTAAAATTTATCACTAATTAAAATAATTAGGATTAAATAATGTGCCTAAATTAATAAATCTCATTGGTCTTAACTAATAAATTTCATTGAACTTAATCAATTAAAATAGTAGGAGTTCAATTAATAAAAATAATAAATCCATTATTAACAATTAATAGAAGCCCAATCAAAATAAATAATAAGAGCCCATTTATAAAAATAATAGAGTCCAAACAATATATATATTAGCCCAATGGAAATAAAATAAGCAAAGCCCAATTGAATTAATCTCCGGCCCAATAAAATAAACTAGGCCCAAAAGGAATTTAATTCGAGCCCAAATGAACAAATTCGAAGCCCAGTGCATTAATAATATTAGGCCCAACATCAATTAAATTCTAGAGCCCAACAAATGAGGCCCAAGATAATAAAATCATGAAGCCCAATAAGTGAGCCCATCATCATCCTTAAAATAATTAGTAAATTTTAATATTAATCTTATCTCGTCAAAACCTTAGACTCAAAACATTATCACATACTATCATTTAGGTTCGAAACTATTTATTCGAACATCAACATGCGCATTAATCATAACTCGTTCTATTTATGTCATCAAGTCAAATATTCCGTTATTTAAAAATAAATCCTATAATATTACATAGATAAATCATATCATCATAGATCATGCTTTCTTATTTTTAAAATCATTTAATCATTTTCAAATAATCCATATTAATAAGTCATTTGAAAAGAATTAATTTAAATGAGAGTTTAACTCAAAATATTTTATTTATAAACCATTTATAAATACTTGAAATAAAGAACTCCATTTAAATAATTAATTTAAAGGTCAATATATAATTAAATTAATCAAGCTCAATTTAAATTAATAATTAAGAGCTCAAATAATTTAAATAGCTATAAGCCCAAATTAATTAGATAAATTAAGTCTATCATGTTTTTCTTTGAATAAGCCCCAAACAATTAATTAAATCGGCCCAAACAATTTAATTAAATCGGCCCAAGAGTTTAATTAAATCGGCCCAAGAATTTAATTAAATCGGCCCAAGAAGGAGCCCAATATTTTCGGCCCAAACCCGGCTCAAACCCGGCCCAAACCCGGCTGAAACCCGGCCCAAACCCGGCTCCCTTTTCTAACCTAAATATACACACACAAACACTTAAACACACACATTCAAGCTTCTCTCTCTCTAACTCTCGGACCTCTCTCTCTCGCCTTTCCCTCTCTGTTCGGCTGAGGGCGGCGCCGCCTCCGGCGCGCCGCCTCGCCGTCGCCTCCTCCCCTCCTCTCCTTCGGCCACCGCGACCAGCCACCAGGTGTCGCCACCCTCGACTCCCTCGGCCGCTGGAACCAGGCGCAGCAGCGCAAGCACGCCGCCGCTCCGTCGCCTCCGCCTCTCCTCCATGGCAGATCCGCCGCCGCCGTTCAACGCCACGGCCACCGCTTGGGTCGACGGGAGCCGCTGGAGCTGCTGCTGCTTCGCCGGGAGTCGACGGATCTGGCCTTCAGCCGTTCGTCTCGCTCGGAGCTCCCGCCGCCGTTGGCTTGCACGGAGTTGCCGCCGACTGCAGCTGCTTCGCCGAGAGTCGACGGATCTGGAGTTGCTGCAGGCTCGTCCGGTGGTCAGTGGCTCGCTGGAGGAGCGCCGCCGCCGGCCGCTGCTGTTGGCAGCAAGAGCCCGGCAGTCGCCTCTCCCGGAGCCGCCGTCGCCGTGAGTCGCAGGGCTCCGACAATCCACCATCCTTTCTCTCTCGTTTTATCACTCACGATAGGTTCGTAAATTTGAATTAAAAACTGAAACTCCTCTTTCCCTTTCTTGGCAGATCGGAGACAACCGCGGCTCCGTCGCCGTCCGTCAACCGCCGGCGACGACGAGCCACCGAGGCTGCCCTCCCCCTGACCTCGACTCACACACGCAAACAGCCAACACAAAGGGTTTTTGTGCGAGAATCATATACTGTAATTGCTCAAATAAAAGTTTTAACTCTTTCCTTGTAACTTCAGTTCACAAGTACATATTTAGCAACTGTAAATCTATGAATTTGCTACTCATTTTCTTCATTTATCAAAGCATATGTAAATCTGAGTTAATGAGCATGTGTTGGTATTCTGGAATTGATGTATACAATTGAAGGATAATATATAAATTAGAAATATAAACCTTGAATGATGAAAGATGTGGTGTCGTTTCTTG
This sequence comes from Salvia miltiorrhiza, assembly GCF_028751815.1. Taxonomy (NCBI): domain Eukaryota; kingdom Viridiplantae; phylum Streptophyta; class Magnoliopsida; order Lamiales; family Lamiaceae; genus Salvia; species Salvia miltiorrhiza. The sequence continues at coordinate 65,811,829 of NC_080387.1, forward strand.
GCTGCGAGAGAGATGGTAGATGAATGTGAGAGGTGGGACTTGGCTGAATATGGTGTAGGTTATAAAAGAAAAAAAATGGGTTGGCTTGGATGGAAATTCTTCAACTCACAGGTATGAATACCTTCAGCCTGCATGTATGACTGAAGAATTTCTTCAGCATGCGTAGCAAGAATTTCTTCAGCATGCTTTAGGATTCAGCATGCTTGCCATTATTCTAATTAAAAAAATTCTAAGAGATTATTATATTAATTATAAGGTTCCAAACTCATTTAAATACATTAAGACATATAAGCCTAATTCTTATTGAAGCATAAAATCCATTTGAGCTTGCTTCTAACATAAAATAAATTACTCATGGCTTAAGTAAACAATCGATAAAAGATTCATATTTAACACTTCAGTGTTAAATTCTCCACAATAAATTAATGGACTCAAAATATATTTTGAGTGCATCATCTATTGAAAATAAAAAAAAATAAATCATCACATATATAAATTATCAATTTCATATAAGTTCGTATTTTATAAATGGATGCTGAACTCTAATACATCCTTAAATCAGTAATTAAAAGTATATAATCCTTAATAAAAAGTCGGGTCATTACATACTATCCCCCTTAAAAGAAATTTCGTCCCGAAATTTGCATACCTATATGAAAAGTTCTGGGTATTTTTCTTTCATCTGGTCCTCAAGTTCCCACGTTGCTTCTTCCGGTCCATGGTGTCTCCACAGTATTTTGACTGACGCGATCGATTTATTCCTCAACTCTTGCACCTTTCGGTCCAAAATGGCTTCAGGTTTTTCTTCGTACGTCAAGTCTGGGTTAAGAATCATTTCATCTTGGTGAATCACGTGTTTGGGGTCAAACACGTACCGTCTCAGCTGTGACACGTGGAACACATTGTGGACGTTTCCAAAGCTAGGTGGCAGTGCCAACCTATACGCTACGGGACCTATTCTTTCAAGGATCTCATAAGGTCCTACAAAACGGGGTCTCAACTTACCTTTAACACCGAATCTAACGATCCCTTTCGAGGGTGATATTTTAAGGAAAACCTTATCTCCAATCTTAAATTGTAGTTCAGTTCGTCGGGTATCAGCATAAGACTTCTGTCTGTCCTGGGCCTCTTTAATTCTTGCTCTAATCTGGCGGATGGTCTCGATCATCTCGCTTACTGCATCTGGCCCAAGGATTTTTCTTTCACCCACTTCATCCCAGTAAAGAGGTGATCTACACTTCCTTCCATACAGCGCCTCATAAGGTGCCATATTAATGGTTGCCTGGTAACTATTGTTGTAGGCGAATTCGATTAATGGCAGCACTGATTCCCAACTTCCTCCTCGGTCTAGCACCACTGTCCTCAACATATCTTCAAGGGTCTGAATTGTCCTTTCTGATTGTCCATCTGTTTGAGGGTGAAAGGCGGTGCTAAAGTTTAATCTCGTTCCCAACTCTTTCTGTAAACTGATCCAAAATCTAGAAGTAAATTTTGAATCTCTATCTGAAGTAATGGATATTGGTATTCCATGTAGCCGTACAATCTCACGAATGTACAGTTGGGCTAGTTTCTCCGATCCATGGGTAATTGGAATCGGTATAAAATGAGCGCTCTTCGTGAGACGGTCTACTATTACCCAAATAGATGTGTTGCCCCTATTTGTCTTGGGTAGACCCGTCACGAAATCCATCGCTATGTGCTCCCACTTCCATTCTGGGATTTCCAATGGCTGTAATTTCCCATATGGTCGTTGATGTAAAGCTTTCACTTGCTGGCATGCAAGGCAACGTTCTACAAACGAGGCTATATCTCGTTTCATCCCGTCCCACCAAAACTTCTGTTTTAGATCTTGGTACATTTTGGTACTTCCGGGATGAGCGGTATAGGGCGTGTCATGAGCTTCACTCATGATTTCGTTTCTGAGTTCCTCGTTATGGGGAACACACAATCTTCCTTCAAAAAGAACTGCGTTATCCGTTGCCTCTTGGTAGCCTCCTGGCGTGCCTGTTCGGATCTTGAGACGAACTTTTTCCAAGCTCTCATCCGCTCTCTGGGCACTGACGATCCTTTCTCTGAGGTCTGGGACGGCTACTAGAGTTGCAATAATTGCTCTTGTCGTTGCCGGTGGCTGAACCACTTCTATCTTCAATTTGTCAAAATCCCTTACAAGCGTGTCCTCTTGAGTGAGAAGAAGTCCTAACTCGGATTGAGTTTTACGACTTAGAGCATCAGCTACTACATTAGCTTTTCCCGGGTGGTAGTTGATACCGCAATCGTAATCCTTCACGAGCTCGAGCCATCTTCTCTGTCTCATGTTCAAGTCTTTCTGCTCGAAAAAATACTTAAGACTTTTGTGATCAGTGAAGATTTCACATCTAACTCCGTATAGATGGTGTCTCCAAATTTTCAAAGCGTGCACAATTGCTGCCAGTTCCAGATCATGAGTGGGGTAGTTCAATTCATGTGGCCTTAGTTGTCGCGAGGCGTAGGCGATGACCTTCCCTTCTTGCATCAACACACAACCTAGCCCATTTTTGGACGCGTCTGTGAAGATCACATATTCTTTATCGGCTGCTGGAACTGCTAGCACTGGTGCAGTTGTCAATTTCTTCTTCAGCTCTTGGAAGCTGGCTTCACACTCTTCGTTCCATTTATACTTGATTCCTTTGCGAAGTAATTGTGTCATTGGTCTCGCTATTTTAGAGAATCCTTCGATGAATCTCCGGTAGTATCCCGCCAAACCTAAGAAACTTCGGATTTCATTAGGTGTGGTTGGTGATTTCCACTCGCGCACTGCTTGCACCTTGGCGGGGTCCACCTTGATTCCATCTGCTGATACGATGTGCCCTAGAAACATTACTTCTTTCAGCCAAAATTCGCACTTGCTGAATTTGGCGAACAACTTCTCCGTCTTTAATGTCTCCAGGATGATTCTCAAATGATTTTCATGTTCTTGGTCATTCTTAGAATAGATGAGGATATCATCTATAAACACTAAGACAAATTTGTCTAAGTATGGATGGAAAACTCGATTCATAAGGTCCATGAATACTGCCGGTGCATTGGTTAGACCAAATGGCATGACAATGAATTCATAGTGACCATATCTTGTGCGGAAAGCGGTCTTAGATATATCATCTGGTCTGATCTTCAGTTGATGATAACCAGACCTTAAATCTATTTTTGAGAATACACTGGCTCCTTTGAGTTGATCGAACAAATCATCTATCCTTGGAAGAGGATATTTGTTTTTAAGCGTCAGTTTGTTCAACTCTCGATAATCAATACACATCCTCATGGTTCCATCTTTCTTCTTGACGAAGAGTACAGGCGCTCCCCAAGGCGAGACACTGGGTCTGATGAAACCCAAGTCCAAGAGTTCCTGTAGTTGCACCTTTAATTCTTGTAGTTCCTTTGGGGCCATCCTGTACGGTGCCTTTGATACTGGGGCAGATCCAGGTTCTAGATCAATGGTGAAATCTAGTTGCCTGTCTGGAGGTAGTCCTGGCAATATTTCAGGAAAAACTTCTGGAAAGTCTCGTACTATTGCCACATCTTCCACCTTCTTGTCTTCACTAGCTTCCCCGTTTAGATAGACGAGATAAGCTGTGCTTCCTTCCTTCATCATCTCTTTTCTGGCTTGTAATGCGGATATCACTGGTACTCTTTTCTTCATACCGATGCCGTGAAATTCCGTCGGTTCCTTTCCAGGTGGTCGAAGAGAAATTTTTCGTTCACTACAAAGGATGGTGGCGTGATTCTCAGCTAGCCAGTCCATTCCTAAGATTATATCTACATCCCACATAAGCAGAATATTAAGATTGTTCGCTACCATCTTAAGTTCTCCTATTTCAAATTCTACGTTCGAGCAAACATGTGTGGTGGTAGATCTTCCTCCTGAGGGTGTAGTGATTCTTAAGGCACACTTAGCTCGTTCTGATTCGATTTCTAAGGTATCTACGCAAGGGGCAGATATAAAAGAATGCGAGGCACCAGTATCGAACAGAATCATTATGGAAAAACCTTTAAGCTTGCCCATACCTGCCAGGTTTCCTTGGTTTTTCTCGGGCTGGTTTTGGGTGAGAGCAAAGGCTCTCGCCTGCTGCGGCAATGGTTGCTGCCGCCTCTGTTGCTGTTGGCGCTGTGTGTGTTGGTATTGCTGCTGGTATGGCTGTTGTTGGCGGGGCTGGTATTGGTATTGCTGCTGGTATGGCTGTTGTTGGCGGGGCTGGTGTTGCCCTTGAACTGCTTGCAGGGGCTGGGCATAAGTGGCCCTGATTGCCGCGCCCTGCTGTTTGTTGGGGCATTGTGACGAGTAGTGGCCCTTCTGGCCACACGTGTAGCAACTGTCAGTTCCAGCCTTACAGACACCACGATGTGGTTTGTGGCATTTTGGACAAAGGGGAACTTCATTTTGTCTTTGGCTGCCTCCAGCCGGGGCAGGACCCTGTTGCTTCCCTTGTCCTTGTTGCTGATATTGTCTCATCGGCGCATTTCCTTGCCATGGCCTCTTGTTAGTCTGGTTTTCATTTCCTCCATGGTCGTTCCAGTTGCGCTTCCCTTTAAAGTTCTGAGGGCGTGCAGGTGGGTTGGCTGGCGCTGGGGTCTGTGATGGAGCCAACCTTTCTACTGGCATCGCAGCTTCGATGTCCAGTGCCCTGTTCAAAGACTCGGTGTATGAGAGTCCACCATGACTAGCTAGAGTCATCCGAATCTCGTGCCTCAGACCGGCACAAAATTTCTCCGCCATTTTCTCATCAGTATCCACCTGTTGTGGAGCATAACGCGATAGATCGCAGAACTCTCTGTCATACTCTGTCACCGTCTTCTTCCCTTGTTTCAGGCTATAGAACTCAGCCTCCTTCTTCTTTCTGTAGCTTTTGGGAATATACTTATCATATAATCCCGTCTTAAAGTCTTCCCAAGTGTATGCTGCCCATTGTTCGGGAGTCAGAGTCTTTCGGCGGGCTTCCCACCAAAAGTCAGCCGATCCGGCTAGTTGGAAAGACATACACGAGAGTCGCTCCTCTTCCGTGCAGTGTAGGAAAGTGAAGATACGCTCCAAGGCGCGTATCCAAGCTTCGGCCTCGGCTGGGTCGCCTGTCCCAGTAAATGTGGGCGGATTCTGTCGAAGAAACAGTTCTTCAGTCCTTCTAGCAGGGGGTGGAGGGGGTGGGGTAGGTTCCCTGTCGTTTCGCCGCCCTTCAGGTATTTCATCGCGATTTCCATCATTGTTAACGTTTCTCCTAGGGGGGCGACCTCGTTTAGGCGGCATTCTGCAAATTACAAACACCCTTTTTAATACATTCCATACAGGAATCTCTAAGGCAATTAATAAAGAACTGTTTGTTAAATTTAACTTATCATTACTCCAAAACTAATATATTAACAGGAACCGTTGCATACACAAGTCACATTATTCAAAGTTACTACATTCTTAACTGACTCGTGAAGAATAAAACCCGTAGAGAAACATAAAACATACACGAGATCGTCGTAGAAAGCCCATGCTAGGGTCATATATATATATGGAATATTGCCTCATCGAGGGCTTTTACATCGTCAACCCAAAATGTAAGTAAAGTCTATCTAGTACTCCCTATGATGTATTGGCTTACTAGTTAAGCAATCACAAAAGGGTTTTTATTCACGGAACGTCCTAGAGACCAACATTTCCGTACTAATGCTAGCTAGAAACAACATAAATAAAATCATAGTCATTGGAACGAATTATTGTTTCCGGAGTACATTCACAAGCTAAAACTATCAAATCTATGAACTCTGAGTCGCGGTACGACTGTTCCTCGGTGACGCCAGGGGGTCCTCTTCTGGATCCTCCTCGGGGTCCTCCTCCTCATCCTCGCCCGGCTCCCAGCTGGGCAACGGAGTCTCTCCCTGGCCCTCGCCTGTCTCCTGCATGATCTGGGCTGAGCGAAAGATATCGTCCACAATCTCACGGATCGGATCGTCTCTGGTGCTGATCCTGGCCGTGGCACGAGGCTTGATTGGAGCTGGAGTTGGCACGGGCTTGGGACGAGTAATTCTCATCGTACCATACTGTGCTGTATCGTCATCCTCCTGCATAGGGTATTTGCCCCTATCTAGAAACTCCCTCATGTTGGCCATGACCCTGTCGACATTTGCCATGGCAGCCTCAAACCTTGCGTCTATCGTAGGTATCAGTGGTGGTGGAGTAGCAGTAGCTCGGATCACTGAGTCAGGGGGCGATGGGAAATCCCTGCGAGCCCGTGGACGAGAAGGGCCTGTCTCGTCATCGTGCCTACCACGGCGCCCTAGAACTGAGGCTCGTGGTGGAGAATCTCGTGGCAAGGCCATCGGAGACTCAGGGGCAGTAGCGGGTGTCTCCGCTGGCAAAGGCGTCCCCACCTGTACGTAGTCCCCCGGAAGGATGTAGGGCCCTAGAGGAGCACGGCCCCACAAAGTGAAACAGATCTGAAGCTCTGCAATAAAGCTAGGGAAGTCTCCCATGAGGTCGTGGTAATCTTCTCGGCGAAAGATGTAGTGGGCAGAAATCTGTCTAGCCCATCCCTGCCACTCGGAAGGTAACAGTAAGATCAACCTCTGGATACCGTCATACCCTGATACTCCATGTGCACTCGCCTCGACCCAGTGTCTGTGAAAACCTGCGAGGAACTGTCCGAGGTTATCCCCGTGACATGGAGCATAGGTGCGGTAGGACTGCTCGACCTCCCCTGGGCTAGCCCATGGGGGTAGTGGTCGTCGTCGGGTGAAAACAGTCCTCGCCATCTAACAAAGGAAGTTCTATCGTCAAAAGTAGCACACGACAAGTAACTTAAGGCGATAAGGTTCTAAATATCTAAAATCGGAAAACAAGTTCGGTTCAATAACCATAACGTGCAAAAATACCTCATCATCTAAATCTAGCATTTACACAAGTCATACAGGTTCTTAATACTTAATCACAGATTACCTAATTCGACTATCATATAGTTCTAGTGTTGTTGTTTACCGAACTTAGGGCTTGTTATGTGATGATGATATTTTCTTAGATCTAGCAACGAGCAATAAAAGTTTCAACAAAATAAGTTCAAAAGGCCAAGCTAATTCGAGATCTCATCGTAGAAAAACACTCGAATATTTAAGCTATGTCCATGCCATCAACGTACTATTGGCGTTCGTTACGCTGCTCAATCTTCATGCTCGTGGTTTCATCATGTGACCCTTCGTGTAATTCTTCTTTCTCTATTTCGACCGTCATTGTCGATGTCATCGTAACATGAAGAAAAAGTTAAGGCATCTCCCTAAGTTCTCTTCTATGTTCCGTCGTGAGAGTGAGCATATATAACTTAACAGTTCTAAGTTCTTGTGATTCATACCATAGTCATACTTATTCATGCTTCATACATTTCAAGAAATTAACTTAATTAAAACTTGAAAGTACTTACCATAACCTCCGTTGAGCGTGACGAGATGTAGTGCCAAGCTTTTGTCAACTAGTTCAAAAGTGTATTAACTTACTTAATCTAGACTCAACTTAGAAGGAATGAGTAGTACTCAGAGCAAAAGAAATGCTCTGATACCATTCTGTCACGACCGCACTTGCTAAGGATAGCAAATTCGGGGAAACCGCGACTAAGGGAGGGAATTTAGGAGCGGGAGTAAGAAAGGGGCATGTTCGGTTTCTTGATGACTCGACTTGTATAAGGAAATCAATCGAAATATCTAGATATCAATGAAGGCCACAAGGGGACCGTACATAATATTATCCCAAAACGGGGTACTCAATATTTTTAGTACATTATTAAATAATACATATTGTTTGACATAATATCTTAACATAATCAGTGTTCGCAGCGGAATAACAATTTGAGTATATGTATGAAGACATATACTCTACTCTGAGGTAATCATCCTAGTTTGACAAAGCTCCGCTTGCACACTACATCCTCGATCACCGCTCAACCTGCACATTTAAAAATACATGCAGGGCTAAGTACAAAAGTACTTAGTGGACACTTGCCGAAATTTACATACATGCATAATATTTTATTGTCAAGCCTTTCAACAGTAGTAATATACGAGGGTTTTCCTTTAAAGACTCGTATTTACCAAACATAATATCATTTCTTTCATCAATAACCCGCGCAGGTATTTTATATCATTAATCACCATATCAGTAACTCGTGCCGAGAGGGAGGCCTCCCTCTACGGACACTATGATCGGCCAACCCGCTAGATGACTCACGATCACAAGGTGTACACTAATTCCGAAGGGATTTGCGGTCCCATCCAGAATCCGAATTCGATTAACATCAGATAGGCAATTAATAATAAAACATAAAGCATTTAGGCATTGACAATATCATTTAAATTCATAAGCATAAAGTCTTAACAATTCTAATAATATATAATTTTAGTTTATACGTAGAAAGCCCACCTGAATAGCAGACTCACGGTTTAGCTCTAACTCTGGTGCTTGACCTTTAATCCGAGAAAATAAAATAAGATTCTAATTCTCGAAAAATCTCAATAAATGAGGATGCGTGAAATGATTATGCATGACTCATATTCCTTTAATTAAATTATGAGATGCTAATCCTATTTAAGGAATTAAATCTCGTCTTATGAGGTCGGATTATAAATCTTTAATAATCTACTCATCTTAAAATAATCTAATTCACTTACTAATTAATAATTAGTAAGTCTTAAAATTTATCACTAATTAAAATAATTAGGATTAAATAATGTGCCTAAATTAATAAATCTCATTGGTCTTAACTAATAAATTTCATTGAACTTAATCAATTAAAATAGTAGGAGTTCAATTAATAAAAATAATAAATCCATTATTAACAATTAATAGAAGCCCAATCAAAATAAATAATAAGAGCCCATTTATAAAAATAATAGAGTCCAAACAATATATATATTAGCCCAATGGAAATAAAATAAGCAAAGCCCAATTGAATTAATCTCCGGCCCAATAAAATAAACTAGGCCCAAAAGGAATTTAATTCGAGCCCAAATGAACAAATTCGAAGCCCAGTGCATTAATAATATTAGGCCCAACATCAATTAAATTCTAGAGCCCAACAAATGAGGCCCAAGATAATAAAATCATGAAGCCCAATAAGTGAGCCCATCATCATCCTTAAAATAATTAGTAAATTTTAATATTAATCTTATCTCGTCAAAACCTTAGACTCAAAACATTATCACATACTATCATTTAGGTTCGAAACTATTTATTCGAACATCAACATGCGCATTAATCATAACTCGTTCTATTTATGTCATCAAGTCAAATATTCCGTTATTTAAAAATAAATCCTATAATATTACATAGATAAATCATATCATCATAGATCATGCTTTCTTATTTTTAAAATCATTTAATCATTTTCAAATAATCCATATTAATAAGTCATTTGAAAAGAATTAATTTAAATGAGAGTTTAACTCAAAATATTTTATTTATAAACCATTTATAAATACTTGAAATAAAGAACTCCATTTAAATAATTAATTTAAAGGTCAATATATAATTAAATTAATCAAGCTCAATTTAAATTAATAATTAAGAGCTCAAATAATTTAAATAGCTATAAGCCCAAATTAATTAGATAAATTAAGTCTATCATGTTTTTCTTTGAATAAGCCCCAAACAATTAATTAAATCGGCCCAAACAATTTAATTAAATCGGCCCAAGAGTTTAATTAAATCGGCCCAAGAATTTAATTAAATCGGCCCAAGAAGGAGCCCAATATTTTCGGCCCAAACCCGGCTCAAACCCGGCCCAAACCCGGCTGAAACCCGGCCCAAACCCGGCTCCCTTTTCTAACCTAAATATACACACACAAACACTTAAACACACACATTCAAGCTTCTCTCTCTCTCTAACTCTCGGACCTCTCTCTCTCGCCTTTCCCTCTCTGTTCGGCTGAGGGCGGCGCCGCCTCCGGCGCGCCGCCTCGCCGTCGCCTCCTCCCCTCCTCTCCTTCGGCCACCGCGACCAGCCACCAGGTGTCGCCACCCTCGACTCCCTCGGCCGCTGGAACCAGGCGCAGCAGCGCAAGCACGCCGCCGCTCCGTCGCCTCCGCCTCTCCTCCATGGCAGATCCGCCGCCGCCGTTCAACGCCACGGCCACCGCTTGGGTCGACGGGAGCCGCTGGAGCTGCTGCTGCTTCGCCGGGAGTCGACGGATCTGGCCTTCAGCCGTTCGTCTCGCTCGGAGCTCCCGCCGCCGTTGGCTTGCACGGAGTTGCCGCCGACTGCAGCTGCTTCGCCGAGAGTCGACGGATCTGGAGTTGCTGCAGGCTCGTCCGGTGGTCAGTGGCTCGCTGGAGGAGCGCCGCCGCCGGCCGCTGCTGTTGGCAGCAAGAGCCCGGCAGTCGCCTCTCCCGGAGCCGCCGTCGCCGTGAGTCGCAGGGCTCCGACAATCCACCATCCTTTCTCTCTCGTTTTATCACTCACGATAGGTTCGTAAATTTGAATTAAAAACTGAAACTCCTCTTTCCCTTTCTTGGCAGATCGGAGACAACCGCGGCTCCGTCGCCGTCCGTCAACCGCCGGCGACGACGAGCCACCGAGGCTGCCCTCCCCCTGACCTCGACTCACACACGCAAACAGCCAACACAAAGGGTTTTTGTGCGAGAATCATATACTGTAATTGCTCAAATAAAAGTTTTAACTCTTTCCTTGTAACTTCAGTTCACAAGTACATATTTAGCAACTGTAAATCTATGAATTTGCTACTCATTTTCTTCATTTATCAAAGCATATGTAAATCTGAGTTAATGAGCATGTGTTGGTATTCTGGAATTGATGTATACAATTGAAGGATAATATATAAATTAGAAATATAAACCTTGAATGATGAAAGATGTGGTGTCGTTTCTTGGCTGCGAGAGAGATGGTAGATGAATGTGAGAGGTGGGACTTGGCTGAATATGGTGTAGGTTATAAAAGAAAAAAAATGGGTTGGCTTGGATGGAAATTCTTCAACTCACAGGTATGAATACCTTCAGCCTGCATGTATGACTGAAGAATTTCTTCAGCATGCGTAGCAAGAATTTCTTCAGCATGCTTTAGGATTCAGCATGCTTGCCATTATTCTAATTAAAAAAATTCTAAGAGATTATTATATTAATTATAAGGTTCCAAACTCATTTAAATACATTAAGACATATAAGCCTAATTCTTATTGAAGCATAAAATCCATTTGAGCTTGCTTCTAACATAAAATAAATTACTCATGGCTTAAGTAAACAATCGATAAAAGATTCATATTTAACACTTCAGTGTTAAATTCTCCACAATAAATTAATGGACTCAAAATATATTTTGAGTGCATCATCTATTGAAAATAAAAAAAAATAAATCATCACATATATAAATTATCAATTTCATATAAGTTCGTATTTTATAAATGGATGCTGAACTCTAATACATCCTTAAATCAGTAATTAAAAGTATATAATCCTTAATAAAAAGTCGGGTCATTACATTTACTGATATTGTTTTTAAGAATAAAAATTCATAGATAAAATAATACTACGATTTATTTTTTTAAATATACTTTAACAAATGTCACGATATTCCTCTAAAATTTAATATACATTATACTATAATATAGGATAATACTTTTTGTTTCGTTTTTCCTTTCCATGTCCTTTTTCATTTTGTTTTGTTTTTTCTTTTTGTTATTTTTATTAATTTATTTTTGCAATTATAATAATTCCTTCATATTTTTAATTTTTAATTTTGAGTTCATTAAATTTATTATGATATAATTTTATTGAGTAACTGATCGATGTGCTCAATGTATTTTCATAATCATATATATTTTTTAATTTATTATTTTGAATTTACTAATTTATTTATAATATATTGTCCTATAGCATATTTTTATTGAGATATGGATTGATGTGCTCAAGGTATGACATTATTCCTACAATTATAACCATACATTTATATTTTATAAGTTTTATTCTAATTTCACTAATTTGTTGTGATTTATTCATTAACATATACTACATTTATAAAATAATGAAAGAATGTAGTTAACGTATGAGATTATTCTAACATTTTAGCTATTCTTTCCTATTTTATATAAATTCTTTTTATTTCAAGTCCACTAATTTATTGTGATGTAATGTTCTATAGGATAATTTTATTTACTAATTGATCGGTGTGTTAGCGTATGACATTATTTTTGTTATTATAGTGATTTTTTATGTTTTTATTTTTTATTTTTTAAGTTCACTAATTTATTATGATATATTTTCCTGTAGTGTATTTTTAGTAGTTATCAATCGATGTGCTCAACGTATGATTATATTATAGTCATTTATTTGTATTTTTTTAATTTTTACATTAATTTCACAATTGTTATTATTTTTTCATTAACTTGTACTTTTATAAAATAATCAGAGAATGTAACTAACGTATGAAATTATTCTAACCATTTTTGCTATTCCTTCATATTTTATATTTTTTATTTAGTTGCTCTTAATTTTTTAACTTATTAACCTATAATTATTTTAATATTTATTAATTTAAGCAAATAATTATTCAATTCAATAAAAATGGATCCGCATATTATTATCTTAAAAATATTTGAAAATATTCCATTGTAATGTGACAACTTTGTACCTTTCCTCTATATCTTATAGTTATACAATGCACTTCAATACTATGTTTTTCTTTTTCTTTCCCTTCCTTTTTCATTTGTGTTTTGTTTTTTCTTTTCGATACTTATCTTTTTTTTTATATTTATTTAATCTATTATCTTATAATATAATTTTATGAAATGATGATATTAGACTATTTTCACAATTATAATAATTTTTATTTTTTATTTTGAGTTCTCTAGTTTATTATAATATACTGTCTTATAGTATACTCCATCCGTCCCACAAAACTTGAGCGATTTCTTTCTGACACAAATTTTAAAGAGTTAGTATTTTGTGTATTATGTGTGGTAGGTGAAAAAAAATAAAAAAATGAATGAAGGGAAAAAAAAAACTTGTCATATAAGGAAAGTGCTCAAGTTTCGCGGGACGCAGGGAGTATTATTCTTACAATTATAGTAACTTCTTTATATTTTCTATTTTTTTTCTATTTTCACAATTTCTTTATGAATTTTTTTCATATTAACCTATACTCATATGAAATTATCAAAGAAGGTATGTAACAAATTCTATTATTCTCACAATTATAGTCATATATTCTTGTATTTTTTTTTCAAAATTTTAGGTAAATTTCACTAAGTTATTATGATTTTTTCTAATAATAATCCATAGTTTTATGAAATAATAATTTAATATCCTATAGTATAGTTTTATTGAGTAGTCAATTTATGTGCTCAACATATGATATAATTCCCACAATTATAGTATATCCTTTATATTTTCTATTCTATTTAAATTTCCTTAATTTCTTACTCCCTCCGTCCATGAAAGAACTTCCTAGGAGGGAGTGACACGGGTTTTAATAAAATGTTGTATAGTGTATTGAGAGTGGAGAAAAAGTTGTAAAGTGTACTGGGAATTGTGAAAAAGTATTAATAATTTATTGTGTTGTTTTAATTAATGTTATTTGAGTGGTGGGAATTGTCTTAAAAGGGGAGTATTTTTTAAGTGGTGGGGTATTGTCCCAAAATAGGAAAAAGCAGGAAGTTCTTTCGTGGACGTCCCGAAATAGAAAAATAGGAAGTTCTTTCGTGGACGGAGGGAGTATTATTTTTCATTATAACCTATAGTTTTATGAAATAATTGAAGATTGTAGCTAGCATATGATATTATATTCACCATTAAAGTACTTCATTCCTTTTAATTTATTTTTATTATTTCAAATTCACCAATTCACTTCATATTTTGTTTTCATTCGTAATCGATCAACGTATGACATTATTCTCGCAATTATAGTCATTCCTTTACATTTTCTATTTTAATTTCACTAATTCATAAAATATAATATACTGTGATAGAATTTTATGATTTAATTCATCAATGCAATGTGGTCAACTTATCATATTTGTTTCTCAGATATAATAATTCATTTCTATTTTATAATGTCATAATAATCAAATAATATAGCTAGCCTATTATTAGGGGTGAGCATCGAATCGGACCCACTCGTCGGGACCAACGACCCGAAAATTTTTAAATCGTAGACCGATTCGAACCGAATTGTAAGGGAGGACCGACCACCCAGGACCGCACCGAACCCGAATATCGGGTCCAGATTGGTCCGGGTCCGACCTGCTGAAATTTCAAATTTTTATTTTTCCTATTTTACACTCAATTTTCCCGATTTAAAACTTAAAAAAATTCCATACAAACACATATTTTAGCTCAAATATTCTCAATCCACAATTACAACAAAAATACATAAATTAAAATCAATTCATTACATAATAATTCAAGCACAACAAGTTCATAAAAAGAAATGTTAAAGGTACGGGTCGGTACAAAACTACACAGATTACTTAATTTACTTACAGATATTAGATGAGTTATTATATTAGATAAAATTTAATTTATTTCTAAATATCATTAGAAATATATAAATTAAATAATTATTTTATAAAAGATACGAGTCGGTCCGGGTTCGGCGAGTTGGAGTGGGTTAAGACCTGGACCGACCCAAATATTTTTCGGTTCGAAAAATCATACCCGAACCACACCGCATATGTCTATTGAGTCGGTCTGGTCCGGACCAAACCCGTCGGTCCGGCTCGATGTAGCGAGTCCGATTTGAGTTTGCTTAGGGATTTATTATAGTCATCTATTTATATTTATATATTTTTTTTAATTCTAATTTCAACAAAAAAATAAAACACAAATTAAAATAGCAACAAAAGAAAAAGAAAATAAAAGAAAGACACTAATAATGAGCTATAAATTGGAACTTATCACTAACAGATTCAAAGATGTTACCTCTCAAACATCACTCTAATCCTTTCCTACATTACCCAATAGCGGTATCCGTAGCATAACATTAAACATAATTTTTCTTATATTTCAAAATAATAATTATAATAATAAATTTGTAAAATAATAAATTTGAATTTAAATCTATATAATATATGAATTTAGAATGTTAAGTTGATGAGTTCATCAATTTTTTCATCAATACATATTAAATCATTAATTAGTCATGTAACGTTATTGAAGAAAAATAACTAACTAATTAAATAAGAATATGAAACAATAATTTGACTGCAATTTTAATTACTTGATTCTTCTAGTTGAGTTTGATCTAATTTATAGGATGTAAATCATTGATAAATAAAGCTGTATAATGAAAATTGATTCATAATTTAATTTAAGGAAATAAATAATTTATTATTAAGGAAAGATATAAGATTGAAATTTGAATTGTACATTCCTTAATTATCTCAAAGGATGATTACGTAAATTAGAAATTCAATTGAAATTGTATTAACTCCATAATTTATGGAGATTTATAAAATGACAAAAATATCCAATTATGTGCGCACATATTATGTGTATTCAGCATTTTCCTTAAATGTTTAATAAGAAAAGTTATCTAATTTATTCTAAAACAGTGAAACCATGTGATCCCCAAGTCAAAGCTGACGGTTAATTAAATTTTGAGGGATATCCATACTATATTAAAAATGGAGTTTTCAATCTCAAATTGATTTCAAATCAATTTCAAAATTGAGTGGTAATTTTATAGTTAGAATAAAATTGAAGGTTTATTTATAAGCTATATATTTTTTTTCTTTTTCTTTAACTTCTTATTTTTCTATTTTATTTCTTTTTTAAAATTGTGAAATTCGACTAATTATAAAATATTTGATGTGCATATCAAATTAAAGTTCGTGACAAGAGCTTTAATTTGATATATGTTATGTAAATATTGAATTTAAAATATAAAAATTATATTTATTTAAAGATTAAAACTTAAAAAAAATCTCTCTCCTCTCTCCTCTTTTTATTTGAATAAATCTATTTCTTTCAATTATCTTTTAACTTATATTGTTTTCTTTTTTCACAATATCATTTTTTATTAATATGAATTATTTTTTATTATTTTTAT
Organism: Salvia miltiorrhiza; assembly: GCF_028751815.1. Lineage (NCBI taxonomy): Eukaryota > Viridiplantae > Streptophyta > Magnoliopsida > Lamiales > Lamiaceae > Salvia > Salvia miltiorrhiza. Next base: position 65,827,884 of record NC_080387.1, read on the forward strand.
TTAAACTAAAATATATTTATATTAAATTAAATTATTTTTAATTATATTTAGAATTTTTATATAATCATCAAATGATAATCATTAATTTTGTATATAATAAAATATAAAAATATTTTTCGTGAGTGCAAATGCTAGTTTTATTTAAAGACGAAAAGTTTGTTGCCTTTCAAGACAAAATAATTTTGAGTTTTTTATAACGAGTACCCCTTGCACCGTTTTAATACTATTCTCTCTTTAACTTTAAAAAGAAAAAAAAAATTATATCCCCTATTATTATGACAATTTGGCCTTCTCTAGTCGAACCACGAGCATAATCAAGGAGATTGGTACAGCATGATTTATTGATCAAAGGGAGAACATAATCAAGAAAAAGCCTACTATCAAATACAATGTTGCTGAGTGTATTATTCTAAGATTTTACTGGACAATTAATCTAGTTAACCTCGAGTAGGAGACTCGTAAATTAATGAATTCACCTTAAATTGGAGGCTTGTGAATCTTCGTATATGACAGGTGGATGGATTAATTGAGTGAACACCATGTTAATGCTTGAGTGAACACCATGTTAATTAATGCATTTAATTAGCTCAGTAAAAGTATAATAACTTTGTGTTACTAGCGTATCAATAGGTTAAAAGAGATTTATTTTATAGTCACTAGATTAAGAGAGAATCTTATAGACACTAGATTAAGAGAGAATTTTATAGACACTAATAATAAAATAAATGAAATATGTACTAATTTACGGGAGCAATAATTTCAATAAGTGGTAGCAACATGTTCAAGAGAATTGGTCTTTTGTGCCATAAATAGAAAATGAGACAATAATAATGAGATCAAGGAAATATATTTTAATTTGCGGGAGTAATAATCTATACTTGTTATAAAATAACTTTATTTTACAAAATTTGTTTTATCTAATATGTCCTTAGTTTTTAATTTATTTTAGAGACAATAATATAATATCATATAATTATTATCCTCGTCTTTTTTAGCTGACTATTGTGAATATACAAGAATTCCACTCCAATCACAATTCTAAACAAATTTAATAAGATTTTATCTATTTATCGCATATAAATTTATTAGTATTTGAATCCAAGGCTTATTAATTTTTTTAATAAAAAATTATTATATAAATTTAATAAATGTAAAAGAAATCAAGCTCAATAGTAAAGCTTCAATTATAAACAAATTAAACAGATTCAAAAATGCATAAATGCATTGAGGAAATAAATGTTAATACATTCATAAAAGTTTATTTATTAAAATAATTTTTTTTTACCTGCAAATGCATGTCATCTTTATACTACTTTCAATAAAATGTAGTAACATGTTGAAGAGAATTGGTCTGGCGTGACATAAACAGAAAATAAGATAATACTAATAATGAGATGAAGAAAATACATTCTAACTAGCGAGAGCAATAATTTCAATAAGGGATAGCAACGTATGCAAGAGAATTGGTCTGGCGAGGTGGCATTCGATAGTCAAAAACGGAATCTCTTGCATATTTATTATAAGCGCTACCTACCATGGACGATACCTACCATGGACGAACTACTCTTATACTACTTACAACTACAAGTCTACAAGTATAATTATATACTTGTTCATTATTCTATTACTTTTTTTTTTGAAAGACATTATTCTATTACTACTGTGAGGATAAGAATGAACTGATGTATTGTACTCCCTCCGTCCCACTCTAAATGTCCCATTTGCCATTTTGGGCTGTCCCACTCCAAATGACCCATTCCCTTTTTGGCAAAACACTCTCTCTCTATACCTAATATTTAAATAATTTCCACCAACCCACTTTATCTACTTTATACCCACTTTATCTACTTTTTACACATTTCTTAATCTCCGTGCCCAAAAGAAAGGAGACATTTGAAGCGGGACGGAGGGAGTATTTAGTTTTTTTCGATTAGCACTCTGTATCCTCTCTCTCTCTCTCTCAATCAAACTTATATGTATGATGTGGATTAGTTCAGGGTGGGGATACATAACGTCATAAAAATAGCTGATCATTCATCTATTATATAAATAATATTCCCTCCGTCTTTCGAACATTTTTCTAAACGAGAATGGCACGAATTTTAATAAAAATTAGATATGTATTAAATGAATGGAGAATGAGTCCCATAAAAAGTGAAGATTGTAAAATTAATAGTGAGTGAAATTATTTTCAAAAATAGATTAGAAAGATGTTTTGAGGACGAACCAAAATAGAAAAAGAGAAAGATGTTGTATCACTATTTTACTAAGAATGCACATCATTTTCATATTTTTATAGCGACTTTGTATGTATATATGTTCGTGCTCTATATTTCAACATAATTATACTTTTATATAATTTGCTTCTATTACTCAATTTGCTCGTATTTCTCTTGATTATATCTTTAATTTAGAAATAGGGACTAAGCAAACAAGCTAGCCATGTATTGCAAAAGGACAAGTTGTACATTTTACTGATATTTTAGTTATCTATCAATGTATGATTCATAGCCAGAGTCTTATTCATAGTTTTTCTAGTTGTATAATTATTCATAGTTAGAGACTTAGTAATCGTGATATCATCGAATATAATTAATAATACACTTTACACAGTAAATTGTTCTGCGTTATCACATTGTGGGTCAAGTGAAGCAACATGTTTGATTTGTTTAAAAAATTATAATGGTTATCATTGTATAGAATATTCATAATAATGTTAGATATTTTTGTATGCCCAATATTCATAGATTACTAAGTGTGTATTTATAAATATGTGTATTTATAATTATAGATTTATAAATACACGCTTAGTCATTCATGAATAATTTAAATCAATATGATTTTATTAACGTAAAGATATATTAATTATATAGTTTCTAATTTACAATTACTAGAATAGTCCAGCGTGCAATGCACGAGAATAGTTGTAGCTAAAAATATAAATATATAGTATGTAATTAAATTTAAAAAATTAAATATAATAAATGAGGTTATATATTGATACAATGTTTCTTAAATAAATTATTATACATAGAATAATATTAAGTACATAATGTTATGTTAATTTCTTTTATATAAAATAAATAGAAATTCATAAAGAAAAAGAAAACGAAATAGAAAAAAGTTACAAACCACATAGTATCAATCGTGTATATATATAATTTGTTTCGAAGTTTTAAATATTTACAACTTTTTCATTTTAAAATAAATTTATTATATATCAAATTAAAGCTCGTGTCACAATTTTCATTGAGAGCGTTTTTGAAATAGCCATTTTGAAGAATAAAACACAATATTTGTCCACTAATTGAAAAAACACAAAATCAGATCATTTAGTGTAAAGACTATTTTGCCCTTAATTAGGGCGCACTGGATTCAGGTCGAATTCGGATTTGTGCGCGGGTTGTGTCAACAGAAAAAAAATAAAAAAATCAAAGTATATGACACTAATGGCACTAATATGACCATAAGTACCATTCGTGCAACACTACATAAGAGAGTATATGGCACTAATGACATTAATATGGCCATAAGTACCATTTGTGCAACACACTAAATAGATAAACTAAACCCTAAATGATAATCTAAATCCTACGGGGAAGTGTTTAAAATGATCATATAATTGTACTCATCTAAATAATATCAGCATACAGGTATATGACACTAATATGACCATAAGTATCATTCGTATGATACTAATGACACTAATATGACCATATATAATTACAATTTGTGCATAACTGAGTATATGACACTAATAGTGTCATGTGTGTCTGACCCGCGCGCAAATCCGAATCTGGTCCACTCTAATTAAGGACAAAATAATCCTTAAACGTAAAAAATGGTCAAATTTGTGTTTTTTTAATTAGTGACCAAATATTGTGTTTCGTTCTTCAAAATGGTCATGCGAGGATATTGTTTCATTTTCATTTCACACGACTATTGATATAATTTTCTACATGAAACAACACAATTTTGAGAAAACAATAAATTAAAATAGGAAGAAAAAAGACTAATTTTTTGCTTCACATAATTATCAAGCGACTATGCTAATAATTAAATATAATTTAATTAAGTTATTTTAATCTAATCTTTGTATATATAAATATAATAAGCCACTATTTTTAAAGTAATTAGAAAATTATCGCTCAAATGAATTTGAAATTGATTTCAGTTGCATTAATTTTTAATACTCTCTTCGTGCATCAAAAGTGTAACACAATTACCTGATTGGACGTCCACAAATAGTGTAATATTTTTCTTTTTGGGACATGATCCCACTTTCTTCTATTACTTACAACCCCTGATTTTTTTTTATGATCACACGCAATTCAATCATAATCACTCATTTATACTTTGTATATATCTACAAATTATTTTATTAAAATTCGTGTCCACCAAAAATGTTATTCTCTTGGTAGACGAAATGAGGTAGTATATTATTTCATAAATCCAACATAAATAGATTTATACAAAGTGTGAAACTTTTTTCTACAAATTGTGTTTCGAGCACTCTATCATAGAATTTTGTTCACACACTTTGTCAAACAGTGAAAGTGTGAGTATACGTACAATACAAAATGCATACTAATTTATCTTAATAGTAAGAACAAATACTTATCTAAAAAAAAAAAATAGTAAGAAAAAATGTCGCATTTCTTGTCAAACAGTGGAACTGTGGAAAACTGAATGTGAACCATAACTGTATAAGGTTAAAAACAAAACCTTAACAAATATTTTATCTGATTCTGGTGGTTAGAAACTTAGAATGCAGAAAAACACGTTATTATATGCATAATTTTTCTTTCTTTAATAAATTATTTCTTGATTTTATTTGCTATCCTGATGACCAAATTTGGCATTTTCCTTGCCGGCCCAAACCCATTCTCCAATGCCCATGTGAGTCCTGACCAAAAATATTATAGGATTCTGTTTTTTTTCTTTCCCTCTTTTTTTAATTTTTTTTTATTGACCTTGCGAAAGCCAATCAACTTGTTTACAAAGTCACTTTTATTTATTCAAAAAACTGAAGAAGAGAAATATGATGAACACAGTTACACAAAGTGCAAATTGTTTTGGAATAATTGTGCAGATAATGTTTGTTACTCCATACAAGATCGGAGAATAAAATCTTATTTATTTTTCAAAAAATTATTACTAATTTGAGTAAGATTTTATATTTGGTTTGAAAATGTAAAGATTTTATTTTTATAAATGTAAGCAAAATTTTGGTTTTCAAGTTCTCTGCATAAACGGAATAACGGATCTTGCAATTTAGAGTCTCAAAATGGGAGTTAACGTTTTCAAACAGTTACAATCGTATTTTATTTTGAGGCACAATCTTATTATTTTTCTACTTTATTTTATGCAAGGAAAAAAAAAAGTAGTTCTCTATGGGTGGCTTCGAAGACAGGCCTGAATCAAAGTGACCCATTTGAAAGCTGGCACAAAAGGGATGGGTCCATTTGGACCACCAATTGTTCTTTAAGACTTTTTACGCGTGTTTGATATTGACTAATACACTATACAGAACCGATCACCTACCCATCGTGGGCATGCATAACGTGCCCACCATGATGCGGCAATTGTAATTATAGTAAGATAATTTTAATTAGAGTAAGATTTATTAATTATCTTTCCTAATTAAAATTGCCACATCAATGGTGGGCACGTTATGCTTGCCCACGGTGAGTAGGTGATCGGTTCTGATACACTGTATTAGCTAATTTAGTACAGATCAGTCTAATGTTTGGTATTATTTAGTAGTAATGTGAATGACCCGATTTAATCCCATGACCCAATATTATTAATCCAAATTTCTTAGGATTAATAATATCACCTCCCCTTTAGATTAACTTAAATCATGATATTCTGTATTTAGCCATGATAGCAAACACCAACTCAGTAATAATAATTTGTCGTTATCCACGCTAAATATCCTAATTACAAATTATCCTATATAATCATTTACTGAAAAACAAACGAGTAGCTTAATAATAATAAGAGATATTGGTACGTAAATATACCATTACCATATACTCCGTTAATTGCTAAATTATATGTATAAGTTTTTAATATTAATTTAGAAAAAAAAAGAAGAATAACTAAATCCATAATAAATACAATTGTTTCGACCCTTAGAATAAATGAAAGTAACAACAATTATTAAAAAATTCCAGCTTCTAATTAAGTCCAACCTAACTTGATTACTCGAATCCTTGGCAAATACTATGACTTTAATTCATACAAATAAATCTGTTATAATCATCGAATACATTTCTGATGTGATTTTTCTCCTTACGGTAATTAAGAAGATACTTCCCTGATTATCGTAAGAGACAATCTATAAGTTTAATGAATCAACAATAATGAATTCTAAATTCAAAACTAATGAACTCTAACACAAGATTATTGAATTAAGAATATTGACCATTATGTGTCAATTTACCACTATATTAATTAGATTTACATAAAATTAAATTCGATCTGTTTTCATTTTACATTGCTATATTAATTAAAAATCTATTTTTGCTACATTGATTATATTAACAATTAAAAGAATCATTTTTCCAAAAAAAATTAATTACTATATATATTATGAAATTTATTACAATTATTCAGTTATAACAAGTTATTAATGTGAAGTTTATGGATTGTTGTAATGCACGCACTCTCTAGTCTCTACTACTTCTTCCATTCACAAAAAGATGCCCACTCATCAATTTTTATTTGTTAGTGAAAAAGAGTTTCACTTCACCTTTTAAACTATCATATACTACATGTATTTGCTTACATTTTTTCAAATTTTATATAATAATATATATTTATTCTATTTTTTGTATTAACATTATCATTTAAATAATCATTTCACTTATAATAATTTTAACAATTTGATTAATTTTGTAGTATTAATTACACAATGTGATTTTTTTAATGGACGAAAAGAGCAATATACTATAAAAGAATCAAATCGAGATTTTGAGAAGCTTTCAATTATTTAAGGGGGAAGAAATTAGAATACAATTAAAAGGAAGGGAAGCTATAATTTTTTGGAGACAAGTGAACACGAAAAGAAGAATATAAAGAAAAGAAAAGAGAAGAGTGTGGCAGATACAGAATCATTTTTCTTTTTTGAGCGCTTAGATACAGATATTTTTAGTAATAGGGTCTACACAACTCCACTCACATTTGAAGTGGACTTTTACTACACTACCAACTTTACTCATATTTTATTAAAATTCGTGCCGAGTATACGTTGTTAATATTGAGAGAGATAGATGCTTATCTTAAAAGTTTCAGCAGGACTTTCACTTTTGACTACGTAAATAAAAAAGAAAAAACATTTTTTCCTACTTCTCCGAGTCAGTAAGGGTCGATCCATCACAACCCGTTGACGCAGAACTCTCTCTCTCTACTTTCTGATCGGAGATGGCAGCTTATTCCGCCGTAGTTTCCTTAGAGCAGCAGCTGAAGCTGCTCCTCGACTCCGACCAATTTCCTCTCCAGGATCAAAGGCCGCAGCTCCAGTCCTTCCACCAAACCATCTCCTCCTTGCAAAAATCCGTCGAAACAATATTCCCCACGCCCAAACACGACCGAGAAACCGCTGGCATCCTCGAAACCCTCATCCGAGACTCAATCTACCAAGCTCAAGACGCCATCGAATCCTTCCTCTCCGCCAAATCCCCATCCTTCTCCTTCCCCCAAATAACACAGCATATCGACCCCATCGCATCTCGAGCCCAGACGCTCGCCGATTCAATCAGGAAAGTGAAACTATCCTTGCTCGACGGCGCCGAGGAAATCCCGCCGCCGCCCAGATCCGGCGTCGTCAGCCGCACTTTTCGCATCGTGGGGCAGGAGACAGACAAGAAGCTCCTCTCCGACGCGCTCACCAGCGAAGAAGGCAAACTCCAAATCCTCCCGGTCACCGGAATGGCCGGCATCGGTAAGACTACTCTAGCTCGAAGCACTTACGACGATCCCAAGATTAAGAAAAGCTTCCCCTTTCGCGCGTGGGTTACTGTATCCCAAGACTATCACGTTGGAGATATTTTAGCTAGATTGCTCAATTCAATGGAGAGTAGGGGCCAGAAAGCAGGAGAGAGAGTGTACGAAGGCAACGATGATCAGCTCAAAATTCAAATGCATCAAAGCCTGTACAATAACAAATATCTTGTGGTCATTGATGATATGTGGGATACTGATACTTGGGATAAAGTGAGGAATGTGTTACCGGATAACAAAAACGGTAGTAGAATTATTCTCACTACCAGAATTCTAAGCGTTGCTAAAACTGTCAAATCTTCTGAATTTTGTCACGAGATGCAGCCTCTCGATGAAGAAAACAGCTGGATTCTGCTATGCGACAAGGCGTTTGAAGGGAAGCCGTGCCCTCCTCATTTAGAGAAGACCGGAAGGGAGATCGCAAAGAATTGTGGCGGTCTCCCTCTCTCTCTAACCGTCATCGGAGGTCTTCTTTCTCAAGAGAGGCAGACGGAGGAGTACTGGCAGACGATTGAGGAGGACACGAACGCTGCAGCTGGAAAAGGCGAGGAGGCCTACTCGGAAATACTATCTTTGAGCTACAACCACTTGCCCGCTAAACTCAAGGGTTGCTTCCTTTATCTGGGAGCATTTCCTGAAGATAGTGATATTCCACTCTCGAAACTAGCTAGACTGTGGGTTGCAGAGGGATTTCTAGTCATAACTCCGCGGCAGGGGAGGCTGGAGAAGGTCGCGGAGGAGCACTTGCTGGATCTCACACAGAGGAATCTCATCACAGTGCGTAAGATTAGTTCGGATGGGACGATCAAAACCTGTGGATTGCACGACAGTCTGCGCGATCTAGCTGTGCAGGAATCGGGGAGGGAGAAGTTCTTTCACTCTATAAGGAGGTATGCGAATGCTCAGGGATTAGAGCAAGCTGCAAAGGCTCAGAGGCGCGTGTCTGTTCATAAAAACATCCTCATTTGCTTGAAGGATGTTTATCGTGCCACGAAATCGATTTCAGATGCAAGAACTCTGATCTATGCTGGCTCTCATCATCATCATCCAATGCCCTTGTTTCTAACTTATGATCTGCTTAGGGTGTTGGATGCCTATACAGTTTACTTCATCCGATTCCCGCAGGAATTGGCTCATTTGATTCATTTGAGGTACCTGTCTTTGACATATAATGGGAAGCTTGCATCATCATTGTCCAAGCTCCAAAACCTTCAGGTCTTGATTGTTCGTAGACAGCCAAGAATCATATTCGTGGGGAAATCGTTTTTGCCTGATGAATTCTGGGGTATGCAGCAGTTAAGGCATCTTGTAATGACGGAAACGAATTTGCCCAAAATCCCTGAGAATCTTCCCCTCTTTGCCAACCTTCAATCGCTTACAGATATCAATGCTGCTTCTTGCACCAGAGAGGTTCTTAAAAGCATGCCTAATTTGAAAAAATTAGGTATGTGGGTCGAAAAACCGGGTGTTGTAGGCCTTTATCTGGACGAGCTGGAGGAGCTCGAAGTATTCAAGTTCACTGTCTTGAATCCCAGCCCCAGCAAACAGGTTGAATTCGATTCTGATTTTTTCTTGCCAGAGACATTGAGGAAGCTGAGTTTAAGTGGTTGCGGACTTCCTTGGGAAGCAATGGGAGTTATTGTGGAGCTGCCAAATCTCGAAGTCTTGAAACTGCGAGAGCTCGCCTTCAATGGCGAGGAATGGTGCATGGAGGACTGTGTGTTTGAGAAGCTCAAGTTCTTGATGATTGAATACCTGAATTTGAAGAGCTGGATTGTTAATGACTCCCACTTTCCTTGCCTAGAACAGCTGTATATGAGGCATTGCTATAATTTGGAGGGAATCCCTTTGGAGCTTGGATATATAGGAGGCCTTAAGGTGATGGAATTGGTTGACTGCAGCCCTAAAGCAGTGGAATCAGCAGAGGAAATCAAGCAAGAACAGGAGGACTTCGACAAGGAGGGCTTTGAAGTTCGAATCTATTGTTCTTATGAAATATGAATACATATTACACTCTTCCTCCTCAGGTATGCGTGTGCTGTTTTCGTGATCTTATCAAATGTTCCAACTATGTTCGAGTGATGCTACTTTATATATATGCTTATCGAACTCAGCTCAAATAAGCGTGTAATCTAGTTTACTTTGATTTTGTCTATCTACTTACATTTCTGTCTTGTTTTACGGAATGCCGAGAAACGAAGTGCGCAATGAATACTTAGCATCCTTTCTTTTGTTTTGATTTTGAAGCTGCGACTGAACATTTTGATTTCATGGTTATTTAATTTTAATTTGGTTTTGCCTTTAGTATATTTTTGTTGTTTCATCATTTCACGTGTCACGTTTGTATCGAAAACCTCGCACGAATTTACTTGCGTTTTTTGTTTATCAACTAATCTCAATTGGTGCGATCTTGTTCTAGTTTCCTAGAATGTTGGATGTCAAGGTATAGAGAAGTCATTTATTGCCTCATCCCTCATGGATTCTACTTGCCATTCATATCAATTTATCGAAGTTATTACATTGCTAAACTATTCTATAATTATATTAATAACTAGGAAATTTAATTACTCATAAGTTACATAGGATCCGATGATAGCATGTTTTTAATAAATAAACTAGTTGAATGGCACATGCGAGCATGTACAAAAATAGATAAATTTGGCACAATTTCAAAGAAATTTATTTAGATACAAATGTGGCTATGATTTTTATAAAAATAATACTCCACTATCTTTAAATTACAGTAGGTATTCTAATAAATTACTCCCTCAGTCGAATTTCAATAAATCACAACGTTTGAATACAAATATTAACCAATAATTTATAATAAAATAAAATAATTTTATAACAGGTATATTTTAAATGAAAGTGAATATAATTATTAAAAGATTTGTTATGTGTTGATTTTTTATTTCAAAAGATTAATTATTAAAATGAAATGTTCAAATAAAATAATTTGGCATGTGAAAATGGTCCGATTAGGATGTAAATGGGGCGAGACAAGATCGGGTATTACTTTTCCATCTTCATACCCGCTCCAAAAAATTCATCCCCAAACTTGACTCCACACCTGTTTAAATCGGGGCGGAGATTACTTAGATAGGCCTAGTATATTGGGCATTTACTTTGCATGATTAATTATATGTGTGATTGAATATTTTTATGCTCAAGAGTATGATATCTTTAATTACACTCTTTCTATGAGATAAGAATCAAGTAAAATTAATTTGAATGATAAAAATAATCAAAAACTTTAAGATATTTTAAAATTGTAATTCATTAAAATAAATAAAGGATTAATTTATTATTTTTATCAATCAAAGTTAATACTCCAAAGTAAATGCAACTTTGTAGAAGATCAAAAATTCACATTTGAATGTGATGGTTGTGCATTGTTTTCCACAAAAGGTCTTACACATCTATGACAAAGTCTTACAAAAGTTGTTAAAGTGTAAGAAAAACATCAATGTCATCAATTTAAAGATTGAAATCGGTCAAATAAGTGTTGGAAAAAGTGAAAGACTGAAACAAAATATAATATTTATTTATTTTTGAATTAAAATCGAAGGTTTTAGAAGTAAATCGTAGGCTAATTAATCAATGAAAAATAAATACTAAAAATTAACACAATCGATATTAGCACTCAAAACACACAATGGAACAAAAAAAAATGTGTCCGACCGGAAAAAACCAGTGTCCGACCGGACACAAGGTTTCACCGGCCGGACACTTGTTTTTTTCGGTCGGACACATTTTTTTTAATCCATTTTGTGTTTTGAGTGCGAATATCGATCGTGTTAATTTTTAGTATTTATATTCCATTGATTAATTAGCCTATGATTTACTTCTAAAACCTTCAATTAATGGACAGATTTTTTTTTAAAAAAATTGATGATAAACGACAAATATGATGTGAAATAGCCATGTCAGTAAAGTATTCATGTCAAACACTCTAATTTCATTGAAATTCACGTGAAATGAAGGAATCTTTGTTTATATATGAGATCTAGACGGACACACTCCATTGCAAAGTGAAAAAACACTCAAACTCAATAGAAATTATAATATTTTCCAAGTGGTGAAGCTATTATTTGTGAATTCTCTCATCCGAACGTTTAAAGGTATGTCATTTTACGTTTGAAATGTAATTTAAGTTAGTTATTGTTTATTTTCAATGTTTTGTTTGATCCTATATGCTTATGTGAATTATTAGCATATTATAGCATACTTTATGATTTAAAGCTACGTTTGAAGGAAATATATGTGAATTAGAGCACATTCTATCATGTTTTAAAGTATTAATTAATAATTATTACTTACATTTTAGTTATATACATATATATTTCTACATAACTCATGTTAATATGCTCGAAAATCATGTGTCCGCCCGGACAAGTGTCCTTGAAAATGTGTCCGGCCGTGTGTCATTACATATTATGTAATACACGACCGGACACATTTGGCCGAGATACAATCTATTGCAGCCTTGGAACTTAACAAATAAAGTGATCAAATATTGCCTTCAAACACTCAATATTTTGTCATTTTATGGTTGGCTACATGACAAAGAATATACTAGTAATAATTAAAAAAAGAAACAAAAAGAAACACAACCGGACGCATTGCATGCATTCCATAATTAAAAGTTAATTGAACTCAAAATTGATTTTCAAAATTATAAGATAATTAAAACGAGTGGATACACGACCGGACACATTGTGTATGCTCTCTCAAAAATAAACATGCAATATAATAATTCATACAAAGCAACACTAATTCAATAATTAACACTTAAACAATATAATCAAATTAAATTGAGAAAAATAGTAATAATTAATATAAAGATACAAATAGATAAAATAGAGAATTTTATGTCGATAGAGGATCTGTCCGGCCGGTGAAGTGCCCGGAGAAATGTGTCCGGCCGGATACAATTCAAGTAAACATTGAACCGGTCGGACACATTTTTCCGAGAAAATTACCGGTCGGACAGATATTATTTAGGTATAAAATATTCTATTTTATTCAATTTCATAAAAAAAAATTGTGCTTTGAACAAAAATGAGGAAGCTAATAATATATTCTATCTCTCTCGGTTATATTGGTGAGTTAAAAAAATGAGGAATCTAATAATATATACTCCCTCCGTCCACGAAAGAACTTCCTATCTTTCCTTTTTGGGACGTCCACAAAAGAACTTCATACCTATTTTTGGACCATACCCCACCACTTATAATCCTCTTACTTTTCACTTTTCACAACTCTCAATATTAATTATAACACTTTTTCACCACTCTCAATACACTCAACTACCCTTTATCCACTCTCAATACACTCAACAATATTTTTTCTTAAAACTCGTGTCACTCCCTCCTAGGAAGTTCTTTCATGGACGGAGAGAGTATTATATGGATTGAAGGAGTAGATTCTATAAGATATATGAACAAAAGAAAGAAATAGAGTGAAGCCAATACAATCGGCTTTATGTCTATCACAAAGAGAATCAATTTTTTTCAAAGATTGTCTCAAGATACCATTAATACATTTTTTTCATTTTAAAGATATGAATATGAATATATAAATATATAGTAACGTTCAAAAATATATATACATACACTTAAATAAAAAAAGAAAGAAAGAATGAAAATAAAAAAAACGCATGCACTTAAATAAATGCATTCAGTCAACATCACTAATTCTTGTAAAAAAATGCATTGAAAGTGATGAGTGTGTAAGAGTGTGTAAGAAGTGTGAAATGATTACATTTGATGTTGACCTAATTAAGGGTAATTTAATCTTTTAGGACATAGATTGCTTTCTATGATAAGAAAGGACATTTTTCAAAAAACACATAAGGGATGGGGCATTTTTGCCCTTTAACACCAGATAAAAAGCCTTTAAATAAGGTCCAACGAAAAGCAATAGGTATCCTCGAATTTGGACCACCTATAAGCATGTGTAAATTCTTACCCCATAAAACAACATAGTAAAATAGAAACTGTTATTTCTAACGGTTCGAATGATATAGAATTTCTCATCGTCATATAATATAAAAAATAAAAAAGATCATAATTCCATAAAAAAATATTGTAAGACTGAAGAACACCAATTTTAAGAAATGATTAAAAATGTGTATAAAGTGAAGAAATAAATTCATCAAAATTAATTTATTAAGTAATAAATAATTTATAAAATATTATTTTATGAATATTAAAGATAAATATATATTAAAAAATAAGAATATCTATATTATATATAATAGAAAAAGAGCATTGGGTACAACATGTAGATTGCCTATTTTACCCCTATTACATGTTTTATTTAAGATTGTTTTACATATTATATATTTATAAATATATTAATTTATTAGATATTACACTTAATCTATGTGATATATATCCATAGCTATTGATAAAACTTATAAATAGATATATCTATTCTACAAATTATGTTTATTAGAAGTAACGAACTAATATATATATATTTTTTAAATATTGTAAAATAATAGAACTAAATAGATTATAGTGTTCATTAAAAAATTAAATATAATTATATGAAATTTAAATATTTTGTTTTACTAAATAAAATAATATTAATTATACGTACGAAGAATGCTCTCACCGCTAATATCTACAAAGAAAATGCCATGATCTATATATACTAATAGAAAAAGAGCCTAAGCATTATATGGGACAACTTGTGGATTGTCTATTTTACCCCTCTACATATTTTATTTTATATATTTATAAAATACTATAAATTTATTTTGATATACATTTATTTGTCACCCAAATCTAGGGGTGAGCATCGGTTCGGTTCGGTGCAAAATCGAACCAAAAACTCAAAATCGAAAATCGAACCGATGGTTAAAATTGAAACCGAACCGCACCAATTGGGGGTCCGGAACCGAACCGATAAAATCATCGGTTTTATCGGTTTCGGTTCGGTTCGGTTCACCGAACCGGACGATGCAATTTTTTTCAAAAATACCAATTAAAAATTATAAAATAATATAAAATACACAAATTTCAAATGTCAAATCCCCACAACATGAACATGATAAATAATTATATATTATAATTGTGAATTAGGGTTTTAGTTTTAGGTTTAAAAATTAGAAAAATAATTATATATAATATAATATTACTCCCTCCGTCCCGGCTTTTGGTATCCAGTTGAGAACGGCACGGATTTTAATAAAGTGATTGATGTGTTGTGAGTGGAACAAGGGTCGCACATTTTATGTGAGAGTTAAAATAATTAAAGTGGAGTAAGGACCCCACCTACTTTTACCAAAAATAGAAATGGATACTAAAATGTGGGACGGCCAAAAAAGGAAAGTTGGATACTAAAAGCTGGGACGGAGGGAGTAATATGTATCGGTTCGGTTCGGTTTAAAACCGAACCAAAAAATGGAAACCGACACCAAACCGAAAATTTTCGGTTTTTACTTTTCAAAACCGAACCAAAAACCGAACCAATAGAATTGGGACCGAACCGCACCAATCCGGTTCAGTTCGGTTCGGTTTCTGCTCACCCCTACCCAAATCTATAAAGAATACTTATTGCATTAGAATTCTATTCCTCTTCTACCATGTACTCGAGATATCTGAATAGTGATTATGTTATTATCTTGAGGATGAAAAGCATCCTGGTGGCGGAAACATAAAAAGTTGAGAGGTGAAAATTCATGTGAGGGGCAGGAGCACATCTCACGATTTTGGGTTACAATTTTCTAGAGAGTAGCAATATTGAGTGGCCTTTGTCAGTTTGAGGAAGACAATTGCAAAGGTTAGGGATCGTTTTTAAGTTTTTTTCAATTTGTTTTGTTTTGTGTTGTCGAACGAATTAGGGAGCAGAGAAGGAGATTAATCACCTATATCTATCATATTCTTATATATCAGTCTTTCTAATGTTCCAACCTTCGCCTTTAATTATATATTCAACCACGGTGAGTGTCTTCAGCAGTGATCTGGTTGGATTTCGTTGTTCTTCTCTTTCGCTACTACGCTCCGATCAGCAATCTCTAGCCTGGTCTACACCAGCGCCGTGCTTTTCCGCCCTCTGAGTCTCCAGTCTACCTTACTCTCTTTCGTGCTTCACCGTCAGTCTTAGTCTTTCTCTGGTAGCCGCCTTCCCTCTTCGAAGGCCCGTTTGAGGTTAGTTTTGATTCTCGCTTCGTCTGTTAATGATTGTTTACTGCCTATGTGTAGTATGTTGGGAACAAGTTTAGAAATTGATTAAGTTCCACATCTATTACTTCCGTCTATTGATCATTGCTTCTGGTAGGGGTAGTTTCGGAATCCATGGTATTCTGATATGGTGTTTTTGGAAATGATGAGGAACTATATAATTGGTTTGGTGAGAAACTTAATTAGCGTTTTATTTGGTTTAATTAGTATAGGAGTATAAATATAATATTA
Organism: Salvia miltiorrhiza; assembly: GCF_028751815.1. NCBI lineage: Eukaryota > Viridiplantae > Streptophyta > Magnoliopsida > Lamiales > Lamiaceae > Salvia > Salvia miltiorrhiza. The sequence goes on from NC_080387.1 coordinate 65,844,314, forward strand.
AGGTACGTGTTCTTCGTTTTTTATTAGTTTGTGGACCATTTTATGTCACCGTCGATGATGTGTTTTGGCTAAATTTTGCATAGTGATCACAAGCTCACCATTTCTTCATTGGCAATATACTTTTTTCTTGAAAGGAAAAAAATCTGAAATTCCAATACGGGCATGTGTACTGTGTACACTCATTGAAATATGTAAATTTGAAAAATACGTTTAAAATTCCAATGGATCCAACATATTGCAACTTTCAAATTTTGAGGGAATATGTAATTGGTTTATCCGTTAAAATATTGAAAAAAAAAACTTTCAAGAATACATAATATTTGAATTGAGTAAATTTAATATATAAATATATTAGTTAAATTAAAAATATAAATATATTTAATTTTTCAATTAACAATTTGGTCTATTTAATTCTATTGTCTCTTACAACAATTTTTTTAGAAAATTTATTAGTCATTAAGCTTGCATTTTCTGAAGTTTCTCCGGAGTTTCAGCAAGAATATTCGTGCTTATAATAGTATATTTTCATTTACTTTGTTTGGTGTTAAATTGGATAAAGAACTCGCATCTGCAAGACGGAGAGTTTATTCTTTTTTAGCACAAGGAATGATTTGTCATGATCTTCGTGGATTGATTCCACAATATACATCTCCAGCATTTTTTCAACTATACTTTTACGACACACGAAGTGAAATTGAGAACAAAATTAACATATATAATGCAAAATTAAATTTTGCCAGAAGCACTTGTAAATATGCTCATGGAAATTTTAGAGGTCAACTTGTATGCAAAATTCTTTCGAAGATTGAAAGATTATCCTTCAATGGACGATGTTCAGGTTTATATTTCTAAAGATGTCAACTTAGATCAACGAATATATAATTCTCCATATGCAGATCAAGTTGCAGCTATATGGGTTGAGGGAAATAATAAAAATATTTCATTGAAGCGGGATATTGTAGTTCATGCTCATTTCGATGACAAACATAGAATAAAACATTATTACGAATGCTACAATCCATTGCAATATCCACTTCTTTTTCCAATGAACGAAACAGGTTGGCATCAAAACATTAAAAAGATTGATCCCACAGTCTTCAGTTCGTAATACAAATTTTGTTTCTACTTCTACTTTATTAGTAAAAATCATAACTGCAAGCGATATTATCTCCAATGAAGAACAATGTATCTCTATTAATTATAATGTTTATAATTAATTTTACTAATTTGATAAATTATAGTTTTAAACTTTTCGATTTAAGTGTGTGAAAAAAATAAAAATATACTTTGAAGTCTTTCTGCTCTTACAAACAATAAAAGATTTAAAATTCGTCTTACTAATTTAGAATGTTTTTCATAGATATTTTTGTATTTTTATTTAGGCATATATTTTAAATATTACTTTCTTACATTTAAATTTATTCATTAATAGTTTCATTGATTCATTTTTAAAATTTTAATTAAAGTCAATTTAATAAATATAATTAATTAATAAAAATATTCAAAACTATATAATAATACCTATATATTTATTTTCATTGTATAATATCCCACTGCTAGAGTACTAAAATAACTACACTATACTTTTTGGTTATAAAGGCCGACAGATACTATTGGATTCTTTTCATACTATACTATGCAAAAAGCTGGACAATCCATTAATTCTCATATGGTTGACTAGATTTTTACTGTTTCATCTTCTCTTTTCATTACCAAAATACTTCAGGGAGAGAAAGAGACAAGAATATGGCTTTTGCAGAAATCAGATTTGTTAAGCGAGAGATTGAAGATCTTCTAAAAACTTCTGGCAATTCACTTGCTGCTTCCTCTCGAGAAATCTTGGAATTCGCTGATAAAGAATTGGATTCCCTACAAGAAATCGCCAAAGGATTAATCCCTTGGAGCAGAGCAGATATTACGTTGAGATCCCAAATATCAAAATTAGGAAATGTGTTAAAGCAACACGCTCCACAATCTGAAAGCAGCGGAGATCCGATTATACCAAAAATACATCAAGAATTGGTTCAGCTGAAAACAACAGGAGAGAAGTACATCGAAGAATTGTACAACTCGTTGTCTGAAAAAGATGACGAGGAAGAAGATTGCGATTCACCAAGAACCAATTCTGGTGAAGAGATGGTTGGATTAGTTTACGAGTTCAATAAGCTCAAAAGTAGACTTAGAATCAGTTGGTCGAAGAGCACCCAAGTCACCGCGCTCGTTGGGATGGCTGGCATCGGTAAAACCACTCTTGCTAGGAAACTGTTCGAAGATCCAAACCTTGCGGATCACTTCGAGTGTCGTGTGTGGGTGACAATAGGCAAAGAATGTAAATTCAAAGAAATTCCGCGCCGCATTCTGGCTGAGTTGAATGGTGAAGTTATCGAGGAAGGAGATGAAGATGTTACAGCTCTGCGCTTGAAAGAAAGTTTGAAGGATAAGAGATTCCTCATTGTGTTGGATGATGTGTGGGACAAATACATGATGTATCACCTGCATTCTTCGTATCAATACGAGAGAAATGGATTGAAAGATGCTCTGCAGGATAAGATCAAGGGAAGCCAGATCCTCTTCACGACTAGGCTGCATCAAGTAGACGAATACAACGTTCCACATTCTAGTGGACTGATGATAGTTAGATTGTTGAACGAAGAAGAAAGCTGGGATCTGCTCCGGATAAGGGTATTTGGTGCGGAATCATACCCTTTCCAACTCGAGAAATTTGGGAAGAAGATCGTGGACAAGTGTGATGGCCTTCCTCTTATAATAATCGCGGTGGCCAACCTCTTGTCTGAAGAGGAGAAGACAGTGGAATACTGGGCTGAGGTTGCAGGGCACAAGAATCATCAAATTTTTATGGATGCATACGATGAAATATTGAAGGTACTACTTCCAAGCTACACCTACATACCTAAACTTCTGCGAATGTGTTTTCTCTATATGGGAATTTTTCCGCGAAAATATGATATATCGCGATCCAAGCTCATTGATATGTGGGATGCAGATGGATTTCTTGAGGAAAAAACATACCAACTCTTATATCCTAGTGCATCAAAATGTTTGGAGGAGCTTGTTTCTAGTAGTCTTGTAATGGTGAATGAGAAAACTATAGATGATTCTGGAAGACTAGGTGCTAAACAGATAAAAACTTGCCGCCTTCACTCCTCACTGTGGCAACTGTCTAACAAACAAGCTAGGAAGAGTAAATTTTGTCATGTCTTGAGCACTAGCAATGATGCTTTTGGAGAATGTATAGAAAGCCAATGCCGATTATCCTTCCACAACAATGTCTTGTTTGGGATCAAAGAAGTGTGTGAATCGGTGGAGGATAACTGTGCATCCACTGCACATTCTCTCCTATGTTATGGTCCATTGCATAAGTATCAAGTGCCTATGTGTTTTGGTTTGAGGTTGCTGAGGAAACTTGATGCTCTTAGAATCCGTTTCTACGAGTTCCCTATGGAGGTACTAGGATTAGTTCAACTAAGATACCTTGCCCTCACTTTGAATGGAGAGCTCCCAGTGTCAATATCCCAGCTCTCAAACCTTCAGTTCTTGATTGTCAATCAATATTTCAGCATCAGATCCGACGAAGATCCGGTGCACCTGCCTAGGGAGATATGGGACATGAAAGAGCTAAAGCAAATTCAAGTCATGGGTAGTGACTTACCACACCCTTGTGGTGCTTCCTTGGAGAGGTTGTTGACACTTTCAAATGTTAGTGTTCATAGTTGTAGTGAAGCTGTTTTGAAAGGAATGCCTAATCTAAAGAAATTAGGAATTCAGATCAAATTGGATGTGGATGATGATAATGATAATGGCAGCCCCTTGAGTTGCTTTGATCATATTTCCCATCTCAGCAACCTGAAATCACTTAAATGTGCTGTTATGAATCCTGAGGTTGTTATTCCCTCGCTCACTCCTATGTCGATTTTCCCTCGAAATTTGACTAAGTTGAGCTTGAGCGGGATGGGCTATCCTTGGAAAGAAACGAGCAAGATTTCCTCATTGCCATGTCTTCAGGTGCTCAAATTGCGAAATTATGCTTTTCAAGGTCCTGAGTGGGAAGTAGAAGAACAGGCATTCAGTTTACTTACTATTCTTATAATTGAAGACACTGATCTGGAGGACTGGAAAATCGGACGTGGAAGCTTTGATGACCTTGAAACCCTAACCATGAAACACTGCTACAATTTAGAAAGGATTCATGGGGAATTTGGAGGCTTTCTTGGAGGGATTAAGCTAGTCGATTGCAACCCCTTAGGTGCAGTGCAGATGAAAAAGGCTACACAAGATTGGAAAGTAGATGTTCATTCTTCATGGGAAGACAGGAAGCACAAGCCATGACTTCGAATAGCTAATGAAAGTTGTTTTTGTGTAACTCTGTGCCCAGGGAGTTGCAACGAAGCTCAAGCTCAACTGGAAGCATTTTATCTATCAAAAACATTCTTTTGTCTTAGTTCTATTGTGCCGCTATAACGCTACAAGCCCCACTGCTGTGGACCGTGGGTGTTACTAGAAAGCTCAAGCTCAAGGTCAATGGATAGGCATGTTGAGCTCAAGCTCAATACATTTTTCTCCCTCAAAGACAGGAACTTACATGTGTATATGATAAGCATGTTGTTTGTCAGAGTAGATATGGCTTGCTGTTTCTTTCCCTAAAGATGATATCTGATCATTGTGGTATTGTACAGAAGGATCTTAAATTTCTGAATCTCTTTTCACTCAGTTCACTAAATAGATATATTTCACAGTGAAATAATTACATAATGATTATTTTATTGATCATAGGTTTGTAACAGTTACCTCAGATCTTTCTTATGCACTGGTCTCATTCAACAATCTTGAAGATGCAGAAGTTTACCAAAATAACTAAATTAATGATAATAGATTTTACACTAGATCAAATGTATGTGCTATGTGCTGCAAACATACACACGACCAATATTTTACCTAGTATAGCATCTAAGTAGAAGGGCCAAGTAATTGTTTGTCTGCACCGTATACTAGTTAATAATTGGAAATTTTGGTATACTCGAATTGAGTTTGTTGCAAAACCAAAATTTTCACATCTCACACAATGACTACGTGGAAGGCAACATCTCAATATCACTCAGCTTAGGACTGAAATGATCAACGCGGAGAAAGAAAAACGCAACACAATAGCATTACAAATCAGTTTTATCCCCTAAAGAAATAAACCAAACAAGACCCACTAGTCCCTTGATGCAACATGAAACGCCAATTCCTAATACTTTAAATAAGCACTTCACGTCACGTCTCATTCTTCGACATCACCTGCAACATCAACTTCAAGCATCAAAAAACCATTGATGGCATACATATAAAAGGAGAATTTGTGCCAAATTAAAACTTATGGCGTTATATATAGAATAAAGAACTAGGGGAATACAATATGTTGCCTTGGTCATTTAGAAAAAATATAAAAACTTCTATTTCCATATAACACCTGTACCTAATGCATATGTTGCTCATATCACTCACGTTAACTAATTAGTGAGAAAAAAAAAAACACGTATACAGAACACTACGTAGAATTCATGTTGTAACTGTATTAAGTATCATAGAAAGATACTAAAAAGAGTTGCCACAAAAAAAGTTAGATGCAGAATTCTGGTAGAGATACAATCAAATGACTAACCTTATAGGATGGACTTCAAATCGGAATGGCTTAATCTTCCGTCTCATTTGCTCTGCCCAAGTGACAGTTAAAGGGTTGCAGTCGACTATTTCAATCTTTCTAAAGCCCATACGCAAAAAGGTAGGTAGCTCTCGCAGTTTGTAGCAGTGTTTAATGCTTAGATGCTTGAGCTCCATGCAAATGGGCAATTCCCAGTGCACCAAATCAGTATCTTCAATTGAAAGAAATTTAAGTTTCTTGAAATCAGAGTCATCATTTGTATCCCACCTTGGTCCTCGAAAGGCATAGTCTTTCAATTTGAGCTCTTCCAGATCACTCAATCCACCAATTATAATCATGTGTTCCCAGGGATATCCAAACCCGCTCAAACTCAACCTTTTAAGGCTTGATGGGAACATTGAGGTGGGAGCAGGTGGAGGAACAATCTCACGCCTGAAGTGAGGATTTACAACAGCACACTTGAGTGATTCTAATCCAGAAAGACAAGATATATTATTCAAGTAGTGGAAGGCAGTGCCTTCATCATCAGGCGCCAATTCAATTCGAATGCCTAACCTTTTAAGATTAGGGATCATTTCAAGAACCTCTCGTGTGCAACTCTGAGCACTCACATCTAAAAGTGTTGTGAGATTTGGTAAACCAACACCACATTTTGGATCAGGTAGGTGTCCTCCCATGATCTGAAGATGTTTCAATTCCTTCATATCCCAAATTTCCATTGGCAAAGGCGAAGAATTCTCAAATGATTTGGTGTTCATGTATCGACTGACTATCAAGTGTTGAAGCTTCCCAAGTTTTGATATTGATGTAGGGAGCTTCCCATTATAAGTGAGAGTAAGGTATCTTAGATGAATTAGTTTCACCACTTCAACCGGGAACTCGTATAGACGAATTGGAAGAGCATCCATCACCCTCATCAACCTCAAACCAAAACTTATGGGGACTGGATACTGATGAGGTGGACTTACACATAGCAAAGAGCGTGCACTTGTAACGGATGCCATTGAGTTCTGCACATCTTTCAATCCCAATAAAGTGCTTGTGCGAATGCAGAATCTGCGTTGGCTCTTCATGTTCTCGACTGAACAGTTGGCATAACTATCCATCGCATGGAAAAACTTTTTCTTCTCAGCCACACTGTTACACATATGCCAAAAGACACAATGGAGGCGGCATCTGTTGACGTAGAAATTGGTATCCCATTGTTGGACCATGATGACACTTTTACCTGCAAGATCACCCAAAAATTCTGGAACAAAATGATGTTTAGTTCCGTATAGCTTTGGTTCAAGAAATCCCTCAGCAACCAACATGCTAGTTAACTTGGATTTGGAGATCTCATAACTTTCACAAAAAATTCCCATGTACAGGAAGCATGTTTTTAGATGCTGTGGTAAGTTCTTGTAGCTGGGGAGTAGTATTTTGGATATATCATCATGTGCCTTGATGAAAACTAAACTTCGTTTCCCCGAGGCTGCATCGTTCCATTGTTGTGGGTCCTTATCCACTTTGAGTAGTTGATCGGCCACTTTGAGGAGTAGGAGAGGAAGACCTTCACATCTCTTTGCAATTTTTCGCCCGGATTTCTCTAACTCAGGGGGACAGAATCCATCGGCAAACACCTGTTGACGAAAAAGACACCAACTTTCTTCTTCATCTAGTAACCGCATTTCATAAAAAATATCATCTTCTCCCCGTTTAGCTACTTCTCCTAGCCTAGTTGTCACCAAAGCTCTACCTTTAATGCCTGGGAATAACTCCTTCAAGTGATGCAAGGGCTCTACACTCCACAAATCATCCATGACGATGAGGCATCTCTTATTGGATAATAGTATACACAAGTCTCTCACCAACTTGTCATCTTCTTTCATATGCAATTCGTGTATGCTCGGATATATTTGTACCATAATATCTATCAGAATTCTTTTGGCTTCATATTTTGGGCCTAAAGTGACCCACACATGATGGTCATAATGGCACAAAATTGACTTGTCTTGGAATAGTTTTTTGGCCCACATACTCTTACCAATGCCTGCCATCCCCCATAAAGATATGATTTGCAATTTGGCAAAAAACCTTTCCGGATGCATCGCCTTCTTCATATTTGCAACTATTTTAGAAAAATCTGTCCATGTTGATGAGAGCCATTCAAAAGCAAGAACATCTCTTTCGTCATCCATATCCCACTTGTGGGATTGCACCTCAGTTTTGATTTTACATAACTGCAAAAAATGATAAGTGCAAGAATGAGCCAATTCATATCAAAATTAAGAGTATTTAGATGCGCATGCTTCAGCTTCACTATGGATCTCTGAACTACAAAGTTTGGTTTTTCTTGAACTTGTGCACAAGCATATAGAAACTTCTAGGAAAATGCACAACATACATCAAGAATAAACATAATATAAGATCATTGTAATTAAAAAAAAAAAAAAAGAACAGGTCACTACAGACACATATTTCTTTGTTGATGACTTAACCAGCAGGAAAAAACAGGGAATTTTAAGTGAAGAAACAATTTATTAGTCTACATGAAGCAATTGAAGTTGGGAATTTTGATGTTGTATTTATTATTATAGTCTATAAAGGGTGAATAAGGTAAGTAGCAGTAAGAATACCTCTGAAATTTCATCTTCAACTATGAAAACAGGATTTTCTTTGTCTGCTGCTAACTTGGTCCACTGCTCTGGCGTCTTGTCGGTTTTAAGTAGGTAGAGCAAAGTTTTGGCAAGTAGCATACGACGACCTCCACAATTCTCCTGAATCTTCTTTTCAGCTTCACGGAGTTGTGGAGAGATGTGCGCATCACGACCAAAAACCGCCCAGTGTAGACAAAAGCGCAATGTTTTGGCGTAGTCGGTATGCGCTCTGCAAGTATGTAAACTTTGGGCAGAAACAACTATTTCATCTAGGGCGGTGGTGAGCAAGACTAGGCTGCCATTACTTTGATCTGGAAATGAGCTTCTCAAGTAATCCAACACCTCTACACTGCGTACATCATCCAACACAATCAGGTACCTCCGATGCTCCAAAGTGTTGAACAAGCAGTTGCGTATTTCCTCGTCTCCGACCAATTTGTGATTGTCTACTTGATCAAGGATGCGCATCGCAATTTCCTTAAATTCTTCACCTTTCGTGTCGCCTAACGTCACCCACGCGCTGCAGTCGAAACACTGTTGTTGATCTTCGAAAAAGGTCTTGCCGATAGCTGATCTGCCTGTGCCGACTTCCCCGACGTACGAGAAGAAACACATGTCGTCTGGCCTCATTCTTTGACGCAGATAGTTTTGCACCTCGCCAAACTCACTGGAACGCCCAACCATCTCCACACTAGTATCAATATTTGACGAAACATCATCATCGTCATCATCATCTTGTTGAGGTGAGCAGAGAAATTGTTTCCCCGCCTCTTTCGCTTTTTGCTCGAAGGAAATAATCTCTTGATTAACTTCCTCCAAGTCTATTTTCAGTTGGGAGGCACCATCATGGAATTCGAGAACATCTTCTAATTTATGTGCAGCGTCTCTTATTAGCCCTTCCAAAGGATCCAACCACTTGCTGCTGCGATGGTTGGATTTTTCGAGAGCGTATTGGAGGCACCTGCACGATAAGTGTGCAAGTTTTAAGTTATCTCGAATGGAGGAGACATGGGAAATCGGAGAAGAATCTAGAAGGCCATCTATTGTGTGCTTAAGAGAAACAACAGCAGCGTAAGCCATCCCTGCCTGCTTTCACTCCGCTGCTAATCAGCTTGTGTTTGGATTGAAAGAGTTTTGGATAAATGCAAACGTACTTACACCAGATTTGTTTGTGGTTGTTTTTGTGGAGACGGTATGAGAGCCACTTTTTGCTTTTTTAAAGCCGCTTTAATTTGGAAAAAGACTCCCAAAATGGAATGTATATAGACGGTGGCTTGCTGGTGGTGGTCGGGCCAGCATGTTTGTAGTTTAATTTCTTCGAATTTTTGGATATAGAAATTAGAGAAATTGATGTTGCAAGACTCGAACAGAAAGAATGGAGGAAAGGAGAATTTGAGTGCAATTTATGCTTCAAGTAAATCGTATTCAAGCACATGGTTTGTTTTTCATACTTGATTTTACAAGGAATTCATTTTACCTTATCTTGTCATAGTCTAATTCCTTGCGTAGATTATGATAGTATTTCTTAACATCCCATCCATTATTCTTCAACTTCCCCCCAGGGTGCTTTATCGATGGTAGTTTAGGCGCTACCTTTCACCGAAAACTAAAGAAAACAACAGTAGAAAATTTCGGAAGGGATGAACTATGCTCGAAAGCTACTCAATTGTACCGAAGAAAGTAAGAAGCACACAAACAAATCATCGTTATTAATGGTGAAACTAATTTGTTCAGTCATCATAACACAAAAGTGCAAAGCATAAAGACGAAAATGTTAAGAGATACTTCAACATTTTTCATCTAATAAAACAAAGACCAAACCATACATCCATATTGAAGAACTTGATGATCTCCCACTGTTACCGGCACTGTTCACATGCCCATTCACTCGCAGATGTGGATTGAGATTTCGTGAGTTGGTCGAAGAGGATACCTCCGATTACAACTATCGTTAGTGGCACTCCATCACACCTCTTGCGGTGCTCAATTCTGGCGGACAATATTCCAAACCAAACACCTCATATTGGAGGAGCTCCCAACTTTCATCACCATCTAGAAACTTGAGATTGTGGGGAGCTTTGTAAACTCTAGATTTCTCTCCTACGTCTGTTTCTGGGGTGGTGATAAGGACTTTAGCCTCCGCATTGTCTACTGGGCAGCACCTCCTTGATTTTGTTCCATGCAACTACACTCCACACGTCGTCTAAGACTAACAAGAATTTCTCTTTCTCCAAATAGGCGCGAACTGTTTGAGCCAAGTCGTTGAAGTTGAGGCTGGACAATCTTTTCAGGATTTGGAGGAACACATCCCTGCTGTTGAACACTTGGGAGATGTTAACCCAAATACGAATAGGGAAATGATAACCGATTTCATCGCTCTGGTAAATCTTCCATGTCAATGTTGTCTTCCCCTGGCCAGGTATGCCCACAATGGAGATAACATCGAGCTTGTCTATTTTTTCTTTGAGATGACCAGTTATGGTAGCTTCCTCCTTCTCAAAACCTATTACTCTGTTTTGCCGGATTGGTGTATCCTGTGTGAATGTTATAGAAAGTAAGAATGGGTGCCGTGATAACAATTTAAACAAGGGATGATAAGCTGTATGCTAGCTATCACGCAAGCCGAATCCTCCGTCGTAAGATTTTGTGTAGGCGTACAAAATAGTAACTAATATTTCTCATAATCAAAATTTATAAATATTTTAAATTTTGTTGATGTGTAGTTATTGAGTACTATGCGTCGCACGGTGCTTACCTACTTAATTCAAATAGTAAAAAAATTAGAAAATATAATTTTATAAGTTTTTTATAATATAATCCCTCCGTCCCTCAAACATCTTTATCTCTTTCTATTTTGGATTGTCCCTAAAACATATTTCTAATCTACTTTCCAAAATAATTCCATTCACTATTACTCTTACAATCTTCATTTTTTGTGGGACTCATTCTCCACTCATCAAATACACAATTAACTTTTATTAGTAGTGTTAAAGATTTTAAACACTCTTTACAATAGGAGGTGTATCAAATGAATGACCAAGATCTTAAAAAAAACATATCTAATGATTATTATTATCTATTTAAAATATTTACCAAAATATCTAAATATTTTTTCTTCCAAATTTTCTATTAGTCTATAAAGAGTGTTTGAAACTTTTAATTACTTTTTAGGGTTAAGGTGAAGATAGGCCCCTCAAGTGGAGGCCCTTAGAGCGTTTCAGTCCCCTTACTAACTGTGTGTGCAAATTGGCCCCCGAACTCAAAAAAACGGTGCAGATCGGCCCCTCTGACTTAACACCGTTATGGGCCGTTAGTCAAGGGGGCGATCTGCACCGTTTTTTCGGAGTTCAGGGGCTAATCTGCACCTTTTAACTTTTTAATTAATTCATCTCTCTCGCTCAAAATTTGATCGTCGTTGCCGCTGATTCAAGCTCTGGCGAGGTCGGCGGAGGGCGCCGCCCCTTTCTTTCTCTCTTGGGCCCTAAACCTCGGAGCTCGCTCGACTGCACACGCTTAGCGTCAAGGACGAGCCCTAATTCTCCCATTCCATCGGAAATCGCCGCCGCAATATCCGGTGAACCCGCCGCCTGGCTTTTCTCGATGAGGAGTCGCCTAGCTTTTCTCGATAAGGAGTCGCCTCTTTCTCTCAAATCCGGCGAAATCCGGTGATAAAGGCCGACGATGCCCGTCGCCATCTACACTATCGGCGTGCTGTTGAAGAAGGACGCCTTCAAATCAGAGACCATGGCCAACATGATCTCGATCTCGATTGGGGTCACGATCACCGCCTACGGCGAGGCGAAGTTCGATTCGTTGGGGGTGATTCTGCAATTGGGGGGCGGTGACGTTCGAGGGAGAATTCGAGTTTCCATTTCGATTATGTGATTTTCAGGAGCAATGACGCCGATTTGGAATTCCCGATTTGGGGCTTGGGAACTTGATTTCGTGATTTTCCTCATCTGACGGCGATTGACGCTGGAAAAGTTGGTCGGAGAAGATGACATGTGATTTTTTTTAATGAACGGTGTGCAGATTAGCCCCCGAACTCCAAAAAGGGAAAAAGGTGCAGATTAGCCCCTGAACTCCAAAAAAACGGTGCAGATCGCCCCCTCTGACTAACGGCCCATAACGGTGTTAAGTCAGAGGGGGCGATCTGCACCATTTTTTTGAGTTCGAGGGCCAATCTGCACACACAGTTAGTAAGAGGACTGAAATGCTCTAAGGGCCTTCACTTGAGGGGCCTATCTGCACCTTAACCCTACTTTTTATAGATCTATATTTCACAATATATTTTTTTGAAATGTTAATTGGTTGTAAGTTCACAAACTATTAGTAAATTTTGGTATTTTTTTTCAACTCTATAAAGTTGTAATGTAAAACACATAAAGTGAGATGGCTTATCATTCCACCTAAAAATCAAGTGAGATGACTTATCATTCCATCGCCGAAATTTGTATAATGAGATATTTTATGAAAAATGAAAAACGTTGAAAGCTAAGAATATTTTCTGAAAAACACTGAAAGTAGTAGGTTTTTCAATAGAAAATAAAAGTTCAAGATATTTTACAAAAAAAAGTTGAAAGTTCAGAATTTTGGACAAGAAAATGAAAGTTGAGAACATTCATAAAAGACACTAAAGTTGGAGAACACAAAATACTATTAACACTAGAATTTATGATTTGAAAAATGGCTACAATATTAAAGCAACCACATCGAGGTTTGTTGGGTGGGCGCGAGTCATGCTCCAACGAGCTGCACAGCGCTGCCAGAAGCTCAAGACGAAGCTCCTCGGGTGCGGGAGGAGAGACAAATAGGCGCGTGCATTATAGATCCAATTAAAAAATATTGAATAATGGCTATTTCTTATATTTTTTTATTATTTATTTATTAAAAGAGTTATTGGCTCATTCAACGGCTATTCTTCAATTTTTTTTCTTTATTTCCAATTTTCTCCTATAAATATCTCATTAATCTCCATTCATTTTACATTACAATTCTAGTATTATAATTTTCTTCATCTTCTTCTCTTCTTTATATTTTTATACCATTCTTCATCTCTTTTTCATCTTAAAAAAATGGATCGTGAATGGAGAAAATGGTGGAGCAACCAACCAAATAAAGCGTTGTAGCTCGGGATCCCAAATTCTTCTCTCAGACTCCCATTGCCTTTTTCCCCATTTTCTCAAGAGGGTATTGAGACTATCAACTTGAATAAAACTCAATTTATTCAAGACGATGAAGTGGCCGAGATTCCTGCCCTTCTGAAGACACTCAAGCAATGCGACGGCTACTCTCTGACGGAGACCGAGCTTATTTGCCAACTATGGGCCGAGGCGACGCTTAGATCACAAAGGGATCTGATCAAAAGGTCCTCGTGTATTAAGGAGAAATCACGAAGAAATACAATGATTAACGGACTCTAAAACACTTCCACGCGACAACAAGGAAATCAAGTTGCACTTCTAACGTGTCCAAAAGGACGTTGAGGTTTGGGAGGCAATTTATGAAAAATGCGGAGCAAATTGGGAGAATGACATGAATAATGACCAAATCACTCAACAAATTCATCAAATCGAACATGGGGTCAATTCAAATATCCAGGGTTTGGCGTATTCTCCGCGAATCTCAAAGATTCGCATCCACGGACAACTACGTCCATTCTTCGAAACATTCAAAAGGCTCCACAACATAGAAGCGCAAAGTTTAAAAACGAAAATGTAAGAGAAATATCAAAGTTTTTCATCTTGAACAAATGAAAACGAATTTATTTGAATGAAGTACAAAGATCAACCACACCAGCTGAACATCCGTATTGATGAACTTGATCTGGCGGTATTATTTGAAGTGTTCTCCTGCACGGACGAAGAAGTCGTTGCTAAAGAATATATAGTCATTGAATCAAATTGTTGATACGAAAGTAAAAAACTTGCCTCATAAATGTTGGATCACTTGGTATCACACGCAGGACCTAGGACGAGATTGAGTTGAACCGCAAATCTGCCGGTGGGTCGCCCCATCTGCTGCTTTTCAATTTTCTTTGCAGACTGAACTGCAGAACGGCGAACGCGCTCTATTTCCAATTTCTCAAGATATGTTCCCAGACACTCTGGAATTGCTTTGAGGTTTTCACAGTTCTTAACCACAAGAAACCTGAGCTTAGGAAAAGACTCGGGCGTGGCCTCCCAAAGAACTAAATCTGCTTGCACAATCAGCAGGAGTTCGAGATTCGGAAAGTTGTCACCTCCAAGATTCCACGACACTCCAACGAATGCATTCTCTTTCAACTTAAGGACCTCCAGGCTCTTGATCATTGCCAACGTGGACATATGCTTCCACTCGAGGGATGTATTCGTTAATGTCAGCCTCTTGAGCTTTCGTGGGAAACAATTCCGTGGGGGAAGTTCAGGCAGCATATCTTCAGATGTATGTTCATGAAGCTTCAACTTTTCAAGATGAAGCAATTTTTCTAGGAAGTTATTTTCAAAAACAGTGGCCAGTTTCCCAGAGATCCCCAAGGTCTTGAGGTTTTTGGCCTTTCTGGAGACGGCATCCGTGCAAGATTCGGGGGCCAATCTATTCAACGTATGAAGGTTCTGCCCTGCATCGCCTTCCCATTTACTACTGTCTAGGAGAATAGCAGCCCTTGTCTTGAGATACCTCAGCCGCACCATTCTCCACATATTTGCTTTCATTGTGATGGAACGAGACTTGGTCTCCACTACAAGAGATTGTAGGTTCCATAGCTGGGTGATTGGCTCTGGCAGAATTTTCAGAGTCTCAATATATAGGGTGAGGTATCTAAGATGAACTAGCTTGGTGACCTTTGATGGAAATTGGTCCAATTTGATGCACTTGGACTCCAGAATCCTAAGCTTTTTGAAGCCGTCTGGTATAACTGCTATGTGTTCTGACTCCAACTCAACAGGCCTCTCGTAGAAACACATAAACGAACGAACATGCGGACCAGATGGGTTTTCAGACAGGAACTTAGACAAATCCGAGCGGAAACAAAGACGATGAGACTCTTGTAGCTGAGAAGCTGAAGGTTCAAGTTCTCCTGTTTTTGCTGATCTTTTAACCTCTTGACATAAATTCTCCTCCTCACTTATGGATATGCAGAATGTACGTATCATATCATGAACACGGCATGTTTTCACTTTTCCCATGTGATTAGTTTTTCCGACTTTCAACAAGTTCCTGCTGATGAGATCATCCATATTCTCCTCTGCGCATTCCTCGATGCTTCTTCCTTTTCTCTGCAGTACAAATCCTTCAGAAATCCACAGCCCACACAACATCTTAGCGGGAATCTCGTAATCTTCTGGAAATACACCCAAGAAAATAAAGCACTCTCTCAAGTCATCGGGCAATCTGTCGTAGCTCAATTCCACAACTTCTGTTATGCGCTTCGCCTTATTCTGTAAGGCCTCGCTCACACTTTTTGCCGTCAACTCCCACTCGCTGACAGCCGCGGATCGAGATTTCGTGAGTTGGTCCTTAAGAATACCTCCGATCACAACTATGGTCAGTGGCACTCCATCACACTTCATGGCTATTTGTTCTCCAATGCCTTTCAAATTTGTCGGGCAAACATTCAAATCCCCAAACACCTCATATTGGAGAAGCTCCCAACTCTCATCATCATCTAGGAACTTCAATGTGTGGGGAGGTCTGTAAACTTGAGATTGCACTCCGACATTTGTCTCTCGGCTGGTGATGAGGACTTTACCCTCCCCATTGTGTAACGGCAGCACCGCCTGGATTTTTTCCCATGCATCAATACTCCACACATCGTCTAGGACTAACAAGAACTTCTCTTTCTCCAAACACGCGCGAACTGTTTGAGCGAGCTCGTCGTCGTTGAGGCTGGATGTGTCTTGGCTGGGGATGAATTTCTTAAGAATTTGGAGGAACACGTCTCTGCTGTTGAATACTTGAGAGATGTAAACCCAAATGCGGATGGGGAAATGGAAACAAATGGGCTCGTTCTCGTATATCTTCCATGCCAATGTTGTTTTTCCCTGTCCCGGTATGCCCACGATGGAGATAACGTCAAGCTTGTCTCTTCTTTCTTTGAGATAGCCAGTTATGGTCGCTTCCTCCTCATCAAAACCTACTACTCTGTTTTGCCTGATTGGTATATCCTGTGTGAACGTTACAAAAAAGTAAGTATCGAAGCCACCAACAATTTAGATAACGAAAACGAACAAAGGAGCCACCAATAATTTAGTAGTGGGCTAATCACTTTCAATTTTTTTAATTTTGGACATTACCTCACCTTATCACTTTCTCAACATATATTCACACAAAAAAACACCCTCATGACCACCACTCCACTCACAACAAAATGAAACTTATTCTCCAATCACAACAGACTCACCCTAGCATTTCTTAAAACTCATATTTCTAACATTTTAAGTCTATATAAATATCATATAGTAATAACTAGTACAAAAGTTAATGCATCCAAGCAAGACCAAAGTTATACAGCTTTGAAAATTACAATATTTATCACCCAGCAGCATCTACGGTGTGCACATTGCATTTATCTCCAATTATTATGTGCGCGGGCCCGCCAGCAGATAGAATAATAATAAATAAATAAAAAGAAAGTAAAAAGATGAGAATTTTTACCCTTTTTGACGAGTGAGTAGGTGGTTCTTCTCCGGCCCCGTCTCCGGCTCCATGGGCAATCTTCTCCATGTTAGCAAACTTACCGGTATCCTCAAACAATGGCACCACTTTTTCGTCTCTAACGGCCCTGACCTCCTTGGCGAGGCTTACACTTTTGATACCAATACGGCGGCGTAAGGAGTTCCTGGCCTTGGCTTCAATAGCCTTGGTCAAGCAAGTGTCGATGGTGTCTTCCACCTCGTACACCACTTTCCTTATCCGCCTCTCCAGTAATTTCAACATTTTATCCTTCTTCTTCTTCTCCGCCATCTCCTTCAGAAACGCCTTGAGTAAATCAAGGTCGTGGTTCAGCTGATCGAACTCCCTCTCCGCTCCGGTGATCAGATCCGCGTACCCGACCACCACCTCCTTCAGCTGCTCCAGCAAGAATGTCACTGCCGCCTCCGCCATCTCAGAGAGAGTTTGGAAGAGAGAGATAGAAAGATGTGTCGCTGTTCAAGTCAACACTGTGGTCGTCTTAACGTAGGGAGGTTTGGGCACGATCATTATTGTATTGGGAAAGTTCATTGTACTAGTAGTACTTTTTTTATGCATTCAACAGTTAGTATTCCTATTTTCATTTTAATATCTCCTTCAATTAACTATCTTTTCCTATTTTAACACACACAAAATCTCATGTACACTTAGATGGTGACCCGAATACCCGACGCGAATCCTGACCCGAATAAATTATCCTACTCGAATGTCAAGTGTTAGTATCATTTCGATATAGTGTTAGTGTCATTTGTAAAACAAAATAATGTTAGTGTTATTTTCAAAGTAATATCATTTGTAAAATAAAATAGTGTTAGTATCATTCCAAAATCGTGTTAGTGTCAGTGTCATTCCATGTTAGTATTAGTATTATTTTAAAAAAAATGGGTCAGAATTCGGATCGGGTATAACCCAAGTGTACGGTACACCCGGGCACACAGAAGACCACCTCTTTAACAGAAATACTTCCGACTCTATAAAATATGAGCCTTTTACTTTATTTTAATTATTTTAACATTTTTATAAAGATGAAACTTTTAATCCACTCACACTTTTAGTAAAATTTGTAGTGTCATTCTTAAATGAATATTAAATTGGAGAACGAAAAAGTACTAATCATGGTAGTTGTGATATTTTCCAAATTTAAATTTGTGTGCATTATTATCTTTAGTAAGGGTCTTTTTTTTCTTTTTCAGTATAGTGTAGTCTCCAATTTATTTATATTTTCTATTGAAACCAAATTTAATGTCTTGTTTCGTATCACACTTTCAATTTTTTTTATGTCTTTTCTTTTTATGTTTTTTCTCTATTTCAATTTTATATTCTTTAGATTAATTTTAAAATTATTAATTAGGACTTATTTCATTTAATTAGGTTATGTAATTACTTTTAATAACACAAAAAAATGACGAGACACTAAATTCCATCTAATACATACTTGTGGAAATTAGGAATACATCTATACTATATTAAAAAAGCAGTTTTCAATTTCAAAATTGAGTGGCAATTTTGTAGTTATAATAAAATTGAAGGTTTATGTTTAAACTATATTTTTCTTTTTATTTTCCATTTCTTTAACTTCTTATTTGTTGTTTTATTTATTTTCAAAATTGTGAAATTCGATTAATTATAAATATTTAATATGCATATCAAATTAAAAATCACAATAAGAGCTTTAATTTGATATATTTTATATAATATTTGAGTTAAAATGTACAAATTAAATTTGTTTAAATATTAAAATTTTATAAATTTCTCTCCCCTCTCTCATCTTTTTGAAAAAAAAATGTATTTTAAATTCTTTTTTATTAGTATTTTTTATTTTTTTAAACTTATTTTTTTTTACTTTTCATAATATCAAATTTTATAATTGTACATTATTTTTTATTTTTTTATTATTAATATTCAATTCAAATATATTTAATTAAAATTATTTTTTATTATATTTATGAGTATGATAATTGAATTAGTATTAATTTTTATATAAATATATAAAATAAAAAATATTTTTCCGTGCATTGCACGGGATGCAAATACTAGTCTTAAATTAATGAGAACAATCACCCAATTTATCGAATTTTTTCACTGGATTACAAAAATTGATTTTTCTAGATTATCAATTTTAAAATCGGGCCTCTGATGACTAACTAATTGAGTGGTAAGTTGGTGAGGTGGATTTGTAGATTCTTGATTATTTGAGTTACAATTGTGGAAGTCCGATGATCTAAATGACAACATATATAATGGGGATAAATTAAATAACGAGTTTTAAAATCTCAATCGGATTTAGATTACGACGTTGGATGAATGATCTAACTCCGAGCTCCAAATTGATGCAAAATATTAGGACAGAGACAAATTTAAATCAAAATTTGATATATTAATTATTAAAATAATTTGAAATTTGAGTCTAATTTACAACAAAAAAATCAAGAATTTGAGATTTAAATGGCAACTATATCATAAATTAAATGCAGCGCATGCTTTATAAGCATGGAAGAAATCTATATAATATATAAAAAGACAGTTTAACGGCTACTTTTTGCCGCCAAAATTTAAAAATTAGTTTTGTTTTCAACTACACTAATGCCATATTTTCGGATACCTCAATCCAAATAGAGTTTAAGTTTTTATCTACATTCAAATTTAAATTAAAGATAATTAAAAAATAATTTAAAACTTTTTACTTCCACTAACCCATGTAAATTGATACCAATAATTATACATGTATTCTCACTTATGCATAACCGTCCCACTAACCCACTTCAAAAAAATTGGCAACTTATAAACATAATTCGAGCAAATTGCCATGAACGAAGGCAATTTAGCCAATTCATACTAATCCGATTCGTGGAGAAATGAAAAAATTGCCATGAACGAAGGAGTGCAGAAGAATACTCTCTACGTCGGCGGTTTAGCCAAGGTGAACGAGCAAATACTCCACGCTGCCTTCATCTCTTTCGGAGACATTAATGATGTGAAGTCGCCGTTGGACGTGGACCAGGCCACGCAGAAGCACCGCTCCTTTGGCTTTGTCACTTTTCTAGAGAGAGAAGACGCCACTTTCACCATGGACAACATGGACGACGTCTAATTCTACAGTCGCATCCCCACCGTCAATTATGCGCTTCCCTAGAAAATCAACGATGGAGAGTAGGGTTGGCGACCAAACCTATTTGGGGGGATGTTGACACCTGGTTCGAGAGGTAGCAGCAAGAGAGCATGAAATGTTGCGGCTTCAAGCAGAGCAACGAACAACTTAAGATTTGCATAGAAAGAAGATGGCTGACGAGCGAGAAGGCGAGAAAGATGCTGCTGCTGATGATCCTATGCAAAGGCTAAAGCTGAGGTTTATGAGCAGAATGCTGGAGTCTAGGAAATTCAGATTATTAATTAAAATTAATTAATTATTTTTTTAATTTGAAAATTCAAATATTTTTAAATTCATGTTTTTCATTGAGATTATATTGTGGATAATTTTAATTTTTTTTATTGAGATTCATGTTTGCATTTACTTATTTCTAAATTATATTTTAATGTGTATATTTATTTATTTAAAATTAAATGTCGTTCAATTTTGATATTGGTTATGCATCGTACAAACGAGCATACTAAATTAGATTTTATGCTTATGATGAATTTATGCTTCTTTTACTTAAAATGTTCTTTCAAAATAATGCCCATGGTATTAAATTAGATTTATGTTTATTTTACTTAAAATATTTTTTCAAAATAATGCCCACCGTGCAACGCACGGACGGGTGTACTAGTACTTTTTGTTTAACTTACACCATGTGCACAGGACATCGAAATTGAGAAACAAAAACAAAGACTCGCGCAAGCTTGACTTTATATCAATGGCTTCACGGTGAACGAAGAAATCAATTTTATTGTATGTACATCCCTTCATTTTCTTTTCTTACTTTTTTCTATGTTCATTTATTTAAATGAAAAAGAAAAACTATTTTCTGGAAAACTTAGAATAAGAACTTATATCAATCCAACTCTATAATTGAAAGAAAAAAAAAACTTTCTTTTACATACACAACTTATAATTCAATTCACTATGCTACTACAACTTTTTATGTTTTATCAATGACCTGCTTCAATCTAAAATATATTTTCTTATACCATTATTTATTGTTATATATAGTACTTTTTATATTTGATTTTTATTATATTTAAATAATGCTAGAAATATATAAAAATTATTTATATTCGTAAAAATTCATACACACTTAAATGTGGCTACAAACTCAATAACAAAATAAAACTTACAAGAATTGGACTTAAAAATTGAAAAAAATAAAAATAAATCAAGTTACAAATAGATGTGTGAATACTAAATTGCAAATACCAAAGATACATAGTAAATATTTAATTCATATTTATTCAATTTGACATTTTATTTTTATTTTTTGTGAATTTTTAGTTACAAAAATATTGGTATAAAATTGGCGATAAAATTAAAATTAATTTAATAATCCAGTATATGATGACACATGTCAAAAGGACAAGTAAAATTGCATGACCGGTTATTTAATTGCTTTTATTTTAACTTTTATTTATTTATTACTTATTTATCTTGTAGTTACAACCCTTGATGTTGGATTGTGAATAAACGTGGAACATCACCGTGAGTTCCAATGACTCTTGAATTTTCGCTCTCGTTTTTTAGCTTTACCATGTAGTTGTATCAAGACTTCTACATACAAGTAATACAAATTTCTATTCTCTATGTACCAAATTTATCGTATTATTATTTTGAAAGATTCATGTATTTTACGCTACCGTTTACATATGCATAAGTTTGTAATAGTTTCCAGTTTTGCTGGTATTTTTAACTTACTAGGGTTGTTACAAGTTTGATGGTAAGCATGACTTTTAAGACCATCTCCAATACTGTTTTAAAATAGCTCACCATTTCACTTCAATCATATTTTATTCTATTGCATTTTTTTATTCAATGAACAGAATTGCTGATAGATACGGACTATTTTGAGTGAGCCAAGACTCCAGTTAAAGAGAAGATATCAGAGAAAAGGATAATTTTCATTCATAAGATGGACCAATCCTCATACAAACAACATACTAAATAGCAAAAGCGGAGACAACGACTGATACTGCTGCCACACTCTTCAGCCATCCTAACAGAAAGGAGAGAGACATGAGAGGGGACCATTCTTGGAAGGACAATAACAACTAATAACCCTAATACATCTCATAGTTTTTGAATCTTGTGGGTGGAACTCTCGTGCGCTTAGCTACGCCATCTTCAGTTGGGCCTCCCTCATTTGGGCCGACTCTCACACTTGCTGCTGGTTCAACAGCCTCTTCGGGCCCATTTGCAATAAACTCTCGTTCTGTATCATTCCCCACTCCTTCTGGATCAACCTTGTCCTCAAGGTTGAAGGTAGGAAATTGGCGCTGCATGTCCTCGCAAGGTTCCCAGGTGGAGTTCTCCGGTGGCTCGCCGTGCCACTGAACTAGGACTTGGCGCTGATGACCCGCGGCCGTCAGAATTTGTCGCTCCCCACAAATCGCCAAGGGTTTGGGAATGGGTCGGGAGCTGAAAGACTCAACTGGGAGAGTGCAGATAGGGGTGGTGCCGGATGGAATAAACCGTTGAAGTTTAGAGACATGGAACACCGGGTGGATGCGGCTAGATTGAGGGAGCTCTAGGCGGTAAGCCACCTTCCCTATCCTCTCCGTGACTGGAAAAGGCCCGTAGTAACGTTGGGACAGCTTGGGCAATTGTCGGCCGCGGACTGAGGTTTGGCGATATGGCTGCAAACGCACTAACACTTCATCGCCCACCTGAAACTCGAGGTCACGACGACGACGGTTAGCTTGTTGTTTCATCCGAGATTGGGCTTGATGGAGATTCTCCTTTAGCTGCCGAAGTATGCCATTTCTCTGCTGTAAGAGCTCATCGAGAGCTTGGATTTTAGTCGATCCCGCTGCATAATGGGGAATCATCTGGGGTTGGCGGCCAAACAGGGCTTCAAAGGGTATCATCCGTATGCTATGACAGTAAGAAGAATTAAGGCAAAATTCTGCCCAGCCCACGTGCGCAGCCCAAGTCGTGGGTTGTGGGTTGGTCCAAGGTGAAAGAGCGGAGATATTGCTCAATGGTCCGATTGGTGACCTCCGTTTGTCCATCGGTTTGAGGATGAAACGTCGTGCTGTGCTTGAGAGTAGTACCACTCAACTTGAAAAGTTGTTGCCAAAACGCACTGAGGAAGATGGGATCCCTATCGGAGATGATAGAGGTAGGGAACCCGTGCAGTTTCACCACTATTTCCAAGAACAAAGCTGCTGTCTTGGCTGATGTGAAAAAAGTCGGAAGCAATCCAAAGTGAGCAAACTTGGTGAGTCGATCGACAACCACAAGTAGCACCGTATACCCTCGGCTCGGCGGAAGTCCAGTGATGAAATCCATAGTGATGTCTTTCCACACATGAGTCGGAATGGGCAAGGGTTGAAAGAGCTCGGCGGGTGGTGTCGGAGAGTATTTCGTTTGCTGACAAGTTAGGCATGATGCCACAAAATCTTTGACTGCCGAGGCCATCCGAGGCTAATAAAACGACGATGTTAACCGCACCAGAGTGTGTTTGACGCCCCCATGACCAGCCATGGGAGTGGCGTGCGCTTCCATGAGAAGCTGAGGAATCAATGCAGACGTGACACTTATATATATGCGGTGCTTGAAAAGGATGAGTCCACCAACTACTGAGAAATCGGAGCCCAGTTCCCCGCGCGCAAACTTGCTGTGAAGGACGGAGTAATCGTGGAGACTCCATGGCGGACATGAAACGTTGGAGGACGGAGTTGGTATCTGCCACCGCCGCATTGGTGGCCGCCAACTGCTCGGCAGACGTGGAGAGATGAGTTGTGAGTTGGGTGGACGTCGATAGCAAGGTCATCTTTCAAGGTAGTAGCCACGCTGTCACGATGGAAAACCATGGTTTGGGCGGCGTAATCGTGGGTGACCGGGCCCAACGTCTGTAACCATTGGATGCCAAGGACGACAGCCGGTCCGTCGATATGGAGCACGTGGAGGTCCACGAAAATAATCTGCCCTTGAATTTCGATCGGAACCGCTGAGCACAATTGAAAACATAAGAGAAAGTTTCCATTTCCAATGTAGACACGAAACGGAGGTATCGTTGTCACCGGAAGGCGGAGAGTTTGAACCACCGTTGGTTGGATAAAATTGTGGGTACTCCCACTGTCCACCAACACCCGCACCGCGCGCCTATGAATGGTGCCCTTAAGGTGAAGGGTACGGGGTCGGCCAAGGCCGGAGAGTGTGTGAAGGCTCGAGATATCCCCGCAAATAGCGGCGTCAGGGAGTGGGAACGTGGGGACGATCATCTCGTCTGTGGACAGAGCGTCATGCTCAACGTCGTTGATCTCTGGCTCATCATTTGTGCCTAAGAGGCCGTAGAAACAACTACGACAACGGTGGTTGGGGGACCATTTCTGATCACAGTTGTAACATATGCCTTTCTTCATTTTCTCACAAAGTTCTTGGGGTGAAAAAGGGCGGATGGGAAGGGTAGGACCCTGTGGCGGCGCTTTGAGCAGCGGCGGTGATGGAGGCTTATGAGTTTCCCCTGGCTTGGTGCTTCTCCCAGGTGACAGAGGAGGGGTCGGAGGGGAATAAGGTACCGAGGAAATAGGTAATGCCAGGGGACTCCATGGCGGACATGAAACGTTGGAGGATGGAGTTGGTATCTGCCACCGCCGCATTGGTGGCCGCCAACTGCTCGACAGACGTGGAGAGATGAGTTGTGAGTTGGGTCTGGAGAGCATGAAGGGCGGCGAGAATCTCAGGGTTAGGCATGAAAACAATGAAAGCACCAATGATAGATAGGGACTATTTTGAGTGAGCCAAGACTCCAGTTAAAGAAAAGATATCAGAGGAAATGATAATTTTCATTCATAAGATAGACCAATCCTCATACAAACAACATACTAAAAGCAAAAGCGGAGACAACGACTGATACTGCTGCCACACTCTTCAGCCATCCTAACAGAAAGAAGAGAGACATGAGAGGGGACCATTCTTAGAAGGACAATAACAACTAATAACCCTAATACATCTCATAGTCTTTGAATCTTGTGGGTGGAACTCTCGTGCGCTTAGCTACGCCATCTTCAGTTGGGCCGACTCTCACACTTGCTGCTGGTTCAACAGCCTCTTCGGGCCCATTTGCAATAAACTCTTGTTCTGTATCAGTTGCAGTATTAATAGAGCCATATGATTCATTATTCTATTTTTATTGTTTATTTTTATTTTGTGCATTATTATTATTATTATTATTATTATTATTATTATTATTATTATTATTATTATTATTATTATTATTATTATTATTATTATTAATTGTAATGTTTGTTTTTGCATTAATTTTAATACCCCCCGTCCCAATAATCTTGTCCCACTTTCCTTTTTGGTTTGTCCCAATAATCTTGTCTCATTTCATTTTTAGGTAAATTTTAAGGGATAATTAATTTTTAATTAAACATAATTTTAATTAAGCAATTAAACAAATCCCCCTTATTAGAGGGAAATATCATACCCACTCGGCTCTCTCTCTACCGCCTCCCTCCTTCCTCCTCTGTTCTACCGACGCCGCCTCTCCTTCCTCCTCTGTTCCACCGGCGCCCCCTCCCTCTTTCCTCTCTATAACTCCACCGATACCGCCTCCCCCTTTCCCCCTCTGTTCCTCCGGGGCCGTCTCCCCATCTTCCCCCTCCGTCTCTCCGCCTCTTTGAGGTCCATCTCTCTCTGTGAATTGAGGCTATTTGCACAGATCTAGTGATGAAAAGCCCTTGAGAGGTCGACGGAGCCCCAATCGGCGCCGCACCCATCGTTCCTCCGGCGCCACCTTCCCTTCCTCCCCCCATTGTTCCTCCGGCGCCACACCCATCGTTTCTCCGGCGCCGCTTCCTTCCCTATTGTTCCTCCGGCGCCGCACCCATTTGCACAGATCTAAGCCTCCCCCTCTGTAAATCCACCTTCTGTCGGCGGCTTCTCCTGGTTAACGAAGACGATGAGAAACGGCATCTCCTGATTAGCGAAGACGATGGAAAATTTGTTGAAGAAATTTGGTTTTCCTGTTCTTGGCTTCTTCAGAAATTGTTCTTGGTTTTTTCTGTTCTTGGTTAGCAAAGACGATGGAAAATTTAATGATTATATTTCTGTTGTTGGGCTATATATGAAGATGATGAAAAATTTGTTGAAGAAATTGTTGGGCTAAAGATTTGATTTTTATTCTTGTTCTTTTGCTTGATTCTATTCACTTTTCCGGATGGAGAGAGGCGGCAATGCGGCTGATGGCCGTGCCGATGCCGGGGAAGGGGGCGGTGCAGGTGTGGCTCCGCCTACTGTTGTTGTCGCCGGGAAAATGAGAAAGATCACAATGATAATTTTAAGCTATACTTAATTTCTTGTTAAACATGTGGGACCTTCTAGTTTACCATACTAATTTTACACTCCTTAATCTCCGTGCCCAAAAGAAAGGAGACAACATTATTGGGACGGAGGGAGTATATTTTACTCTCTTCGTCCCACTTATCTTGGCACATTTGCTTTGGGCATGAAAATTAAGAATAAAGGGTTAAGAGTGTAAAGTTGGTAGAGGCCACTTATTTTATGTGTGTAGAGATAGTAAGGACCACATGCTATTTATAGAAAATGTCATTATAAATGGGACAAACTAAAGAGACTCAAAACTTTTCGGGAATTAAGGAGAAAATGTAAATTTATTAAAAGTGGTAGAGTCCCCACTTTTTGAATGGTTACATTTTTTCATTTATAGAAACAGGGCACTTATAGTGGAACGGCTCAAAATGGAATACAGGTCACTTTTAGTGGGACTGAAAGAATATTTATTAACAAAAAAATTTAAATATATTTTTACTGCATAACAGAATAGACAATTAGAAATAAAATTGAAATTACAGGTTATTTTTAATATTAAAATTGTTATATTATACCTATTCGTCCACAAAAAATTTAACATATTGTATATTGCATTAATTTTAAAAAGAAATTAATAGAATTATTATTGAATTAAAAATTTAACTTTAAACATAAATAAAATTAAATGAATTTTATTATTATAAATAAAAGTAATAAATTTTTAGTAAAAGAATCGAATTAAAAATTGTGATAAACTTTTTGTAGCCCAAGGGGATACAGTAGGAATGAGCAACGAAGATAACCTAAGTTTTCATCCTCACGTTCCACAAAAAAGTCCAATAATCGAGGAGAGAGGAAAAAGATTTGCAACTTGCACTGATATCGATATCAATGGTTTCACATTGAACGGATAAATTTATTTGGCATTTTCTTTTGTTCATTATTTTTAAATTCTTCAATTTAAGTGGCAAGCAATTTATACACAATTCTTGTTTTTTCTTAGAATTAGTTACAAATTAAATCTCAAGCGTTCAGCAATTTTTATAGATTAAATTTAATTTTCACGATTGTAATAATTTCTTAACTTTTTTTAGAGTTAATGAGTTAACTTTTTTATTTGTTGCAAACATATGTTACTTTTAAATTTTTCCACAAAAATTTAAATTGAGAGTTAGATATATATTCAATATCGAAACTAGTTTCAAAATTAATTGATTCAAAACATTTGAAGGGTTTTTTTTTTTTTTATCAAGAAAATTTCATTATAATAGAATTGGTACCAGATGTACCACACACAGTTAGTCCTTTACACAGTAGAGATTGTCATATCGTTTGAACACCAAGAAGAGAAGCTCATCTCGTTGTTTAAGATCCTAAAGATTTTATTCCAACACCACGTTCTTGCTTTACCTCCAGAACAATACTTTTGATGTCCCAGGCCGTTCCTTCGAATTTGCTTTCGTTCCGCCACTTCCACAGAATCTAAGTGTGCAAACCCAAAGCGCCTTTAAGAAATTTCCAATCTTCTTCCCTCTGCCTAAGCTTGCGAACATGTTGAAGTGCATTCTTACAGTTTGAGGACGAACCGAACTGATCCCCAACCACTTTTGGATCTCGTCCCATACCACACCAATCTTCAGGCAGAGCAAGAAAAGGTGGTTTGTCGTCTTGTTTTGATGATTGCACGGATTGCACTTAAGCTCTTCTTTCCAACGTGACATTCCTCTTCCTCAAGTTATCAATGATTGCACGCATTGCACTTAAGCTCTTCTTCTTCCTACCACTTTTGAAGGGTATTGTCTACAACTCTACATTATCTTCTTTTATTGTCAATTTCATCATTGAAATTCGTGGAAAATTTAGGAATAAATTTACAACAAACCAAAAATAAGGTTGGGGTATTATTGCAAAATTCGAAAAATTAACTTACTTTGCAAAAATGTTGAAAGAGTAGGATTTAACTTTTAAACAAGGAAACATAACTTAGTAAAACACATCCCTCTAATCAGTAGGTAGAAGGGTTCATGAAAACAATTAATTTATTTTGTGCGTGTATCAGTGTATGTAACTTTAAGAAAACAATTATTCCATTCGTTCCACTTTAAATGACCCAATTTATATTTTGGATTGTCCCACTTTAAATGACCCAATCCAAATTTAAAAATAAAATTGAGAATTTAAAACTACTTTTTAAGCTGTTTCACCATCACTTTACACTTTTATCACATATTTTTTAATTTATGTGCTAATTTTTTTGGATCATTTGAAGCGAGGCAGAAGGAGCAATATTTTTATATATGGACCAAAATTTTAGTATTTTCAAAGGATTCTTGTATTTATGGTAGTACGTTTACATATGCACAAGTCTAAGAGATGTTCCAATGTATTTTATTCAACGGATTCTAGTATTTTATAATATGCTACTACGTTTAGGTACGCACAAATGGTAAAGCTAACGAGGCACTCAAAAATTCCCATTTCTGAGAATTTTTTAGTCTAATTTCATTAATTATCTCATGCTTTTCCGCATCTGTGTGGTCTGCATGCGATTTGTTTATTTAATTATATATACTTTTTATAATTATTAAAAAATATATTACTGCCTCTCAGATTCAGATGTGACCTCCAGAAAATGTAAGTTTCTTTCGCATAGCTGTAAATAATTACTCGGGGGGGCATTTATTATCAAAAATTAAACCCTGGGCAAGCAAGTCGGCAAGCCGCAACTAATGCATATAATAAGTTACAAGTTGCATGATTTTAAAATTACAACTTGAAGTAAAATACTCATAGTTGATGAAGTGGACAGCTTTTATTTGCTGATAATTAACATAAATAAATGACCAGGTCGTTGCCTGGTTCAGTTAACATTGTCAATCAATATTCAATTCATAAAATTAAATTTAAAAATAAATGTGAAGCCCTCCTTCTTTTGATTTTCTTAATAAATTACATAAATAAAAATAAATAAAATTAATGATCTTACAGTAATGAACTCGAACTCAAGACCTCAGGCCTTGTATGTTCCAATGATTTTCTTAACACCCTCCTTTTATGTGTGTGTGTGTGTTCAACTATTCATGGGATAATTCGTAAAAAGATTAGGGGTATGTATTTGGTTTTCGATTGGGTTTTTTTGTTAAAATTAATAAAATTAAAATTATATTTGAATAAAGAAAAATCGAATCGAATTAACCGAATAAACAAAATTGAATTAATAAAAAAATTAGAATTAAAACCAAAGAATCGAAATAATCCGAAAAAACCAAAAATAAAAAAAATAAAAAATTGAAAAATAGGAAAAAAAGTTAAATTAAATTATATTTAGTATCAAAATTATGTATATCATATATTCATATATACACATATTAATATATTATTATATAAATATAATTCAGCTTTTCGATTTTGTTCGATTTTTAAAAAATCAAATCAAATAGAACCGAAAAACCAATTTATTTTGAAAGATAGAAATCGAATCAAACTAAAAAAATTGAAAAAATCAAATCATATTTAAATATTTCGGTTTGGATCAATTTGATTATTCAGTTTTAGATATTTTTTTTTTCACCCCTAAAAAAGATCATATATAGAGAGATCTACATATGAGCGTAAAATGCATAGAGAGACATGGACTGACGGACACATCAAATAATATTTATTGAGTGTATTGATAGTACATAAATAGTATAGATAATTTTTTTTTGTAAAAGTTTTTTGAATTTTTTTTAATGTATTAATAGTAAATAAATAATCATACTTTAAAGGTATTGTATAGTGTATTAATTGTAAATAAGTGTAACTATAAGGGTAAAAATATTAAATTATTTGTGGGTTAATCTCAAAAAATAGAAAATGTGAGAGGTCGTAAAAAAAACAAATGCATATTCTAGGTTTCACACAAGACATTTTGACATACATTAATTATTTAGAGGATTTAACACAAGACACTTAAAATAAATAAATAAAAAATTACCCAACTAGAATTGCTAAATGTTAACGGTCACGAGTAGGGATGGCAGTGGATCTTGGACCCGGTCCAGATCCGTGGATCCAGATCCGTTTTTAATGATCTGAATCTCAATTTTTTGGACCCGACGGATCTGAATCTGGATCTGGATCTGAATCTCAGTTTTGAAAACGGATCTGGATCTGGATCTTGAAATTTTAGATCCGGATCCGGCCCAGATCCGACCCGTGGATCCGTTTTATTATATATATATATATATTATATTTTATATTTAGTTTACTAATAATATTAACTAAATTAAAAATAATAAATAAATTATATTCAAAAGAATAAAAACTAAAAGTAATTAGATAAAAGTATTTTGTGTTATATTTTTCATGATGGAAATTAGATGTTGTTGATTTTGTGAATTTTTTTTTAATTTAATATAAAAATAGCAGATCCATGGATCTGGACCCGTGGACCCGCGGATCTGACGGATCTGGATCTGGATCCAAAATTTTCAGATGCACGGATCTGGATCTGGATCTGGTATATGAAAACGGATCTGGATCTGGTATTGGCCAGACCCGGTCCAGATCCGGCCCGTTGCCATCCCTAGTCACGAGTTCCCTTCAATGGATGATATTACATGGGATCCTATGTCTCATAATTTATTGTGTCACATTTTGTTCAATTTTTAATTTGTTATAATTTTAATTATTTTTTCTTTAATTTTAATTTATTAATATAATTTTAAATTAATCTATTAGGGTTATTCATCCAATAGAGATCATATGTATTCTTTATATTTTTTTAATTTATAGTTAATTATTAGAGTTAATTAATCTAAAGTACATTTTTTGTGAATTAAAGCTTATAATTAATAATTTTATAATAAATAGTTATAAAATAGCAAAATTAAAAATAAGACAATAAGTTAAGGACCGTTTCGTTTGGGGATTTGATTCTCGTATTTGTACTTATCGTTACTTTTTTTTTTTTTTTGAGAAAACTTGTCGTTACTTTTAATTGATTCTATTTAATTCATTTTTTTATTTTGGGTTTTTCTCATTTGAGATTTAATTTTTTATTCCCATACTCTATTTTGAATTTGAATTCCTCCATATCCCTCGTTCTACGCCATTTCTCCACCATCATATCACTACCGATATTTTCATTCTCCATCCTCCTCCCCGCCTCTATCATTACCACCATCGCTACCTCATCACTACCACTATCATCAAAATTGATTCTTATTTGTTCAATCAAATAGTAAAAAAGAGAATCATAGAGAAATCGGTTCTTTTTGCGACGGTGAGTCAAAAGACTCAAAACAAATTGAGAATCTGAAGATCATTTTTCTCGTTTTGAATTCCTTTCTATTTTCCTATGCCAGAACCAAACGGTCCCTTATAGTACAAAGGATCACATTCGAAAAGATATGCCATACTTCAATAGAATAATACGAATGAAGTGTAACAAGTTCTTGGTAGTCCCATAAAATCCCTCAATACATCTACATGGCAAGAAAGAACAATGGCAGGAACACATTTATTTAAGTTTCAAACATAAGGGAGACAAACCACCATCAGGATTTTACATCATCAATACCAAACACAAAACAAAGCGCCGCAAAGAAATGAAACAACAGTCGATCCCCAATCATAACCAAGTTTTCTGTTAAGCATTCTGCAATAACAAAAAAAGAGAAGAGTAGGTGAATTTCTACGCAATAACACAAATATATTCACTTACTCTTATAGAATGTTTGGTTGAGCTTATAAGCTCCTTAAAATAGTTTTTTTTTTTTTAAGTAAGATCAATAATGGTTGATGCCCCCGTGGTAACTCGAACTGCTGACATATTG
The DNA here is from genome assembly GCF_028751815.1 of Salvia miltiorrhiza. Lineage (NCBI taxonomy): Eukaryota > Viridiplantae > Streptophyta > Magnoliopsida > Lamiales > Lamiaceae > Salvia > Salvia miltiorrhiza. The sequence goes on from NC_080387.1 coordinate 65,876,534, forward strand.
ATTAGAGGATAAGCGTCTTACCAACTGAATAGTGCTTTATTGTCAAGCTCCTTAAAATAGTGTATAAGTTGTAATTAGAAACTTATAAATTCTTAAAACATAGTATTTGATAAAATAAATTTTTAAACAACTTATAAGTTGAAAAAATAAGTTCCAACAACTTTTAATCTCTCAAAAAATAAGTTTTTCTCAATCTCAACTTATTTCTTTCATAATCTTATAGACAACCTAATTGTACAAAAATAACTATACTATATATGATTAATTATTTTCGTTATATATCTAATTTATCTATTTTCATTTTTCTCTCTCTAACTAATATTTTCTCTTTTTAACTCACAATTTTCTCTCTAGCTTAATTATTCAAACACTTTAACAATTTAAAAACCATCGAAAACATTACATTTTATAAACTTTTAAAACCTCTTATAAGTTATTGAAACTTATAAACTCTTGAAAATAAGCTTAGCCAAATACAATGCAGTTTGCAGGTGGTGCTTTTAATTCCATAGATAAGGGTGATAATTTCAATCCTAAAAACTACTCGAAGGAAAAAGGGAAGAAAAAAGAATCTCCATTAGCTAAAATTATCTAAAATTAAGAACTTCTCTATGCACGGATATTTTCATGAAGTTTTCACAAGCAAGATTAAGAGCATGAGTAACGCTATCCTCGATAGCTTACTCGAACTCGAGTATTGCACTCGAGTAGCCGTTGCAAGTGAATGCTACTCGAGTTATCGAGTATGTCCGAGTGCAATTTCTTTTTTTTTTTTTTAATTCTCTTATCTTCTTTAAAAATTTCTCTCTCCTCTTTAAAAACTAAAAAAATCAAGTAGGCTATCAAGGAACCCCAATGCAGCACTACCTACTCAATAACACAAGTAGGCTATCAAGTAGGCTATCAAATAACCCCATTGCGGATGCTCTAAAGTTGTCATGAAATCTTTACCAATCAAATTTATTTACTCTTGTTTTTTGATGAAGATTTAATGAGAAGTCGTTAAGAGTGAAGATTGATGCATACAGAACCCAAACACACACGCAGAGTCCTGTTAATATAAAACATAGGAAGTTGCATACCGTATCTATTCCCATGAAGAAAAGATGCGACCTTCAAAGCCTTCATTAAAGGACTCCGCCTTATCTATAATATCCTCTGCGGAAGACACAGCTTGAGGGCTGCAGTCCACCATCTCCATCGCCACAAGGGGTCCAATGTATACAATATCATCAGGAAGCTTCTCCAACTCGTAGCAATGCCTCATAATCAACCGTTGGAGTTTGGGGAAATGGGAATTAGTTGCTTCCCACTTTTGGAAATTCAGGTATTCAATCAATAGGTACTTGAGTTCCTTCATCTGACAGTCGGGGCACCACTCCGGCCCATTGAAGGCCAGCTCCTTGAGCTTCAGCACCTCAATACCCTTCAATTCCTTAGCAACGAATTTCATGTATTCCCATGGAAGTCCAGTGCCACTCAGAGTCACCCTTGTCAGTGTTCTCGGGAAGAAGCTCTCAGCCGACTCAACTTCAATCCCTTTGTCCGGGATCGGATTCAGCACCACGAACCTGAAATGCTCCAGCTTGGTCAGCTTGGAAACGGTGAAATTGATCTTACCCGGCGATTCGATCCACATTGCCAATTTCCTCAAGTTGGGCATGTTGTCAAGGACTTCATTAGTAAAATAAGCAGCATCCACACTTGCAAGAGTCTGGAGGTTGAAAAGCAGAGTTATGTTCCGAGGAGCAGGCGGAAGAGCAGGGAAATCCGTTTCCGTGAACCATAAATGCCTCAGCAGCGGCATCTCCCAGATCTCGTCTGGCAGAAAAGATGCACCCACGAAGATGATCTTGGGCTCTCTACGAACCATGAGAGTCTCGAGTTTCTTGAGGTGCGTCACCTTTGTGGGAAGCTTGCCGTTGTATGTGAAAGAAAGGTAAGTCAAATGAACAAGATCAAGAAACTCGTCCGGGAACTGGATGAAATAGCAAGTGAAAGCATCCAGCACTTTGAGAAGATCAAAAGTTAAAAAGAAGGGCATCGGGTGGTGGTGGTGGGAGCCGAGGTAGAGAAGACTCCGGGCAGGCGTGATCGTTCTTGTTTTGTTATAAACTTCTTCGAGGCACATGAGAATGTTTCTGTGAACAGATACGCGCCTCTTGAGCTTGGATTCTTCTTCTACTTCCTGATTGTATTTCTTCCTGGAGAAGAAGAACTTCTCCATTCCACATTCTTTCTCAGCCAGCTCCCGTAAGCTGTCGTGCATACCACAAGCCTTCATTCCGCCATTGGAACTTTTCTTGCGAATTGAAAGGAGATTTCTCCCGATAAGATCCTCCAACGACTTCTGTGCCACTTGTTCCACGTTGGGGACTGCTGGTGCTGGTGCCGGTGCCGCCGATGGTGCTTTTGGTGCTGGTAAGAAGCCTTCGGCAACCCATAACTTGATGAGTTTGGTGACACGAATCTCACAATCTTCCGGGAATGCTCCCATGTAAAGGAAACAGCCCTTGAGTTTACCAGGCAAGTAAACGTAGCTGAGAGCCAAGATCTCCAAGTAGGAGTCTTCGCCTTTGGTAGCAGCATCAGCGACATCTTCTTCAATCCGTTTCCAGTAATCTATCTGCTGTCTCTCCTGAATAAGAAGACCTCCAACCACCACAAGTGAGAGAGGAAGACCCTTACACTTCTCCGCGATAATCCTTCCAGTATCCTTCAAGTGAGAAGGGCAGAATTTTGTAATATCATCCTTGGGGTCTTCAAGCCTGTCACCGAATACCCTATAACAGAGTAACTCCCAGCTGTGCTCCAGACCGAGGGGCTTCATCTTATGGAGAAAACTAGAGTTTTTGAGAGCATCAGCAACATCCCCAATTCTGGTGGTGAGAAGAATTCGACTCCCATTCTCCTTATCCGGCAAGGCCAGTGCTATTCGATCCCAAGCTTTTGTATCCCACACATCATCCACCACGATTAAGTATTTGAGATTGTAGAGTTCCTGATGCAGCTTAGTGAGCAGCGTATGCTCGTCGCCCTGGGTGGCGTAGTGGCCTGCTTGAAAGTTCTTGCTCTCCATGGTGTTCAAGATCTTGGTGAAGACCTCTTGGTAGTTCACGTCTTGAGATACAGTCACCCAAGCACGAATGTTGAACTGGATCCTGGTTTGTTTGTCGTCGTAGATACTTCTAGCAAGAGTAGTTTTACCGATGCCGGGCAGCCCGGTGATCGGAATCACCAGCCGCGCTTTGTCGTCCGCCTGCAGCCACCCCGTCACTGTTTTGAAGTCTTCCTCCTGTCCCACGATCTTATCCTTGCCGCTGAAATTGAAAGCAGGCTCGTCGCCATTGTTGGAGAACAGATTCTGGGCTTTTGGGTCGTCTCTGATCTCCTGTTCTAGAACCACCGCCTCTTTTTCTACGTCTTTTATGGCGTCTGCTAGCTCCTCCATGGTTTTTCCACCGGATTTTTCTGGTGAATGGCCTCTGCTCCAATATTCCACCTCGTCTTGGGCTGCGTAGATGGCTTCTCTGATTTTGTTTTGCAACTCCTTCAAACTTGGCCTTTTCAGTTTAGGAACGAAGGCGATTTTGTCGAGAGATTCTTGCAAGGATTTGACGTTTTCATGGAGGAATTCGATTTGAGACTCCGACACATGAGTAGGAAACTGGTGGGAATCCAGCAGCTGCTTCAGAGTCTGCCGGAAAGCGGCGACGGCAGAATAAGCAGCCATTTTTGGTGTGGTGAAGAAAAATTTGGGGGGTTTTCAGTGAGCTAAATCATTTTTGAGAAGGTTGATGTTTCAATCTGGGATTGGGGAAATGAATTTTTGAGGAATAATTAATGTTTCAACTTGGAGGTTTCTTGGAGGCTTCTTGGAAAGCTGTTTCAAAAGAGACGGTACTTCTTTCACATGGGTGACATTATTTTAAACATACAACTTGCATTAGTTAAATTAATTAAACATTGTTTAAAACTGACATTATCTCTAGTCTTTGTTTAAGTCAATGAACTTATGAGGCTCCCAAAATTTTAGAAAATGTTTAGTGTGTGGGTCGATGTGGTTTATTATTCTGTTCTTTGAAAAACTTAATAAGTTTTGTTTGGACTAATTATAGCTTTACCATCTTTGTCCCCTCTTCGGAATTTTTCACTTTTTTCTCTTTAGTCTAAAAAAAAATTATGTACGGAGTATAATTAGCATGAATATTAAACTCAGACTTAATAAGTGGTAAACTTGATTATATTCAATGTGTTTTTCTTGTGGATGAATAGTTTCTAAAATCATCAATTTTGCATTTAGTGAAACTGTATTTTCTTTTTTATTGAAATAAGAATGTAGTGAAAGGAAGGAGGAAAGAACGAAACGAGAGTGTTATTTATTCTAAAGAAAAACGAGAGAGGGAGGGGGGGGGGGGGGGGGGGGTGATTGGTGGTGGGTGGGGGGCTCAGTCTTTCTTCAATTTTTCTTCCCCCCAAAAAAAATAAAATAAATAATAATAATTTCTTCAATTATTTTGGGGTGACAATTTTTCTCTTAAGTCAATTCGACTAAGCTAGACCATTGATTCCTTCACCTCATACTCATATCATATGGTCCCATTTCAATAATTCGAGGGTTTGGACCAGTCAAAGTATTTAAGTTTTAATTCTACCATACTTTGTAAGTTCTGATTTTAATAAATGCAACTCATTCTTCTGATTTTACTAGTTTCAAGGTCTAGACAAACCAAAGCTATTGTAAATAAATTAAGCAAATAATAACAATAAATTGGATAGGGGTGTGCAGCGGACCCGGACCGACCTGCCGAGTTTGCTGACCCAAAAATTTTAGAAAAATGGACCGACTCGGACCGAAACTTTCGTGCGGGCCGACCCGGAACCGGACCGAGCCCGAGCAACGGGTCCGGTTCGGTCCGGGTCAGACCCGCTAATAACCTACTTTTTTTTCTTATTTTTTTCCCCTATTTTTACACCTATTTTTCAGATCTAAAACATAAAAAATACAATACCAAAACACATCATAGTCTCAAATATTCGCAATCCACAATCACAAAAAACAAAACATAAATCACAATCAATCTATTACATAATATGAATTAAATATTAAATTTATATGAGTATCGGATCGGTTCCGGGTTCGACCGGGTTTAGACCCGGACCGACCCAGACAAAATTCGGTCCTTAAAATTAAACCCAACCCGGACCGAACACCTATAATGGACCGGTTCAATCCGGATCGAACCTGTCGGTCCGGGCGAGTTCGGCGGGTCCGGGTTGAATTTGCAAACCCCTAAAATTGGATTATACTCAATTCCACACAACCAATTAATACCTATCACTAGCGGTGACAAATGATAATGAAGCCATATAGTATTATAGTTATAGAGAGATAGAGCTCATTCACCCCGCAGTGACAAATGAAATGATACTACAAATATCTTAGTTTGTCGAGAGAGCTCGTTCCCCTAATTTTGAGATATCATCAAGATTTACAGTACACATGTCATGAAAAAAAAAAAAAAAAAAGAAGAAGAAGGGCTCAAGCCTTGTAAATACTTCATTATTTGCAAAGAAACTTTCTCACTATCACGATGTACTGTCAATGAGATAAACTGCTCCACTTTCAATCGAATAAAGTGCTCCATTTTCATAGAAACAATACAAATTAAATAGGGGTTTGTTAAAAGCTTAGCAAAACACTTTGATTGTATGAATGGGGCATTTGACGAAGTTATATGAATGAGGCATTTGCATTTCAAATGGTAAGTGAATTATGGAGGTCGTTTGCAATAATTTGATGTATTGTCTGAAGATTTTGAAAGAGATACAAATACTTCAATTGAACTACATATTTATAAGAGTAAAATTTTAAAGTAGCCAAAATGAGGCATAAAACACAATTTATGGTCACACATTGAAAAAACACAAAATTTAGCCATTTTTATTGATTTTGACGTTTTTACCCTTAATGAGGCAGACCGGGTAGGATCAGGCACGCGGGTCGCGTGCTGGGTCGGGTTAGGCACTTATGGCACTATTAGTGCCATAAGTGTCAAGATTTTACTCTTGGCACTTATGGCACTTTTTAGTGCCATAAGTGCCAACGGAAATTCAAAATAAAACTAAGTAAATTTGTCATTTGGACACTTATGACACTAATAGTGTCATAAGTGTCATACGTGCAGCACAAATACAGAAACAACATCATTTAAACCCTAAATGGATAATCTAAACCCCAAATGGATAATCTAAACCCTAAATGGAATATCTAAACCCTAGGGGAAGTGTGCACTTATGGCACTTATGGCACTAATAGTGCCATAAGTGTCATACGTGCAGCACAATTACATATCAGATCAGATCTGTCGATGGCTGAAATCAAAGGAGGCGGAGATCAGATCTGCCGATGGAGGAGGCGGCGCAACGATCAGATCAGATCCACCGTCGCCGCCTCATCAGATCAGATCCACCGCCGCCTCATCAGATCAGATCCGCCGCCGCCGCCGCCTCATTCTCCGCCACCTGACCAGTCCCTCCTCCACACCGCCGATTTCAGAGGACCAGATCTCTTCCACCGCCGCCGCCTCATCCTCTACTCTGACGAATTCTGCCCAAGCCGCGAGAGCTCCGACGATTTCTCCAAGCTCGACGCCGCTGCCGCGTAGCCGCTGAAGAGAGAGAGAGGGAGATAGAGAAAGAGAGAGGAGAGAGAGAAGGGTTGAATAGTCATGACATACAAAAAATGACCAAAATTTATATTTTTTCAAATGGTGGACAAAATTTGATGTTGTATGTTGAATAGGGCCACTCGACCCTATTGTTTCTATTTATAAAACATTGAAGAGTTTGAGAATTTTCTTCAATTGATTTGTTCGCTTTAAAATGGAAAGACCATATTTATTGTGGAATATGGATGGACGAAAATAACAAAAAAAATAATCATACTTATTGTGAACATTCAGAGTATTATTCAAAATATCAAGATATTGTGTTCATAAATAGTTTGTATGAATAACAATATCTAGAAAGGAAAAAAGCAATGGTAGCCTCCGCTCTAGGCCAAGTGACAAAGGGCAACTCCGTGCATTAAGCATTGATATGGCGGCAATGCCTGAACTGCCCCTGCACGATCAACAAGTCATTGCCAAGCCAAACTAGGATTTTAAGGCACTCGTTTAAAGAAATATTGTTATGCTGAAAACTTTTAAGCATTGTACAAGATATGTTGATTTAGAAAGTGTTGGTAGGATTCGGATTTAGCCTTGTGATTCAACTAAATGAGTAATGTAGGGGACACTTGCAACGTACCTAATTAGATGTGGCTTTACTGGTCTCAGATACAGGACCTACTTTGAGATCGAAATCGACCGCAAATTTCCCTTTTTGGCCTCCCTTCTTTGAGTTTCCAATCTCCCTCGCTGACTCAATTGCCGAATCGCGAAGACGCTCTACTTCCAGTTTCTGGAGGCGTTTCCCCAGGCTCTCTGGAATTTTGTTGAGGTTCTCACAATTCTTGACCACAAGATACCTAATAGAGTGCATAATTTCGTATCAAATAGTAATTATTGAACATCAACATAAGATTGGTAAGGATGAAATCATACTTGAGACAAGGGAAAGCATCAGGGGAGGCCTCCCAGATAAGTAAATCCGCGTTGACAATGAGCAAGAGTTGGAGACTAGGAAAGGTATAGCCAGCAACTTTCCAGGCCACACCGACAAATGCATTGTCTTTCAGCTTGAGGACCTCGAGGCTGTTGATCATTGCCAACATGGACATGTGATGCCACCCAAGGAATGTATTCGATAATGTCAGCCTCTTCAGATTTGGCGGGAAACAGTTTGGTAGAGGGAGACAATGCAACATATCCTCTGATGTTGGCTCATAAGGTATACTATTCACCAGCTTCAACTTTTCAAGATGATACAGTTTTTCCAGGAACTTAGCTCTGAAAATATTGACTAATTTCCCGGAAATCCCCAGCGTCTTGAGGTTCTTAGCCCTTCTGGAGGCGGCTTCTGTGCAAGATTCGGGCGACAGCCTCTCTAGTGTTTGGAGGTTCTGCCCTGCCTCGCCCTCCCAGTTGTTGTCGAGGACTATAGCCGCTTTAGTCTTGAAGTGCCTCAGCCGAACCATCCGCCACACATTTGCTTTCATTGTAATGGAACGCTTCTTGGTCTCCACTATAAGAGTTTGTAGGTTCCATAGCTGGTAGATTTGTTCCGGAAGAATTGTGAGGTTATCAATGGAGAGTGTGAGGTACCTCAGATGAATTAGTTTGGTAACCTTTGCAGGAAATTGGTGAAATTTGACGGACTTGGACTCCAGAATCCTGAGCTTAGGGAAGCCATCCGGTATAACTGTTATGTGTTCTGGATTCAGCTCAACCGGCTGCTCATAGAAACACAGAAGCGAACGCACATGCGGACCTTTTGGGCCTTCTGAGAGGAAATTAGAGAGATCGGAATGGAAACAAAGACGATGAGCTTTCTCTACTTCATCAAGCTGAGAAACTCCAGTCCTGAATTTTTTTATCTCATGAAATAAACTCTCCTTCTTAGATATGGTTATGCAGAAGGCACGTATCATGTCATGAACACGAAATGTTTTAACTTTGCCCATGGGATTTGTTTTGTCCACCTTCACCAAATTCCTCCTAATAAGATCATTCAAATTATCTTGTGCGGTTTCCTCCAAGTTCCTCCCATCCTTGGGTTGTATAAATCCTTCCGCAATCCACAAACCACACACCACCCTAACCGGAATCTCATAATCTTCAGGAAACACCCCCAGATAGACAAAACAATCTCTCAGGTCATCGGGGAGTCTGTCGTAACTCAATGCCACGACACTTGTTATGCGCTGCGCCTCGTCTTTCTGCAAGGCATCACTCACATTTTTAGATACTTCCTCCCATCCCTCCATCGCCACGCCCCTGGCTAGTTGGTCCACCAGAATACCTCCTATCACAACTATTGTTAACGGCACTCCATCACACTTGATGGCTATATGTTCACCTATGGCGCTCAATTCGTCGGGGCATTCGTCCAGGCTACCGAATACCTCATACTGTAGCAGCATCCAGCTTTCCGGCTTTGTCAGGAACCGCAGCTTGTGGGCTCTTCTGTAAACACTAGTGGCTTCTCCGACGGCATCCTCTCGACTGGTTATGAGCACCTTGCCTTTCCCATTGTCCAGCGGCAACACTTCTTTAATTCCTAACCACGCATCCACACTCCATACATCATCCAGGACTAGCAAGAATTTTTCTTTCTCCAAACACACCTTGACTGTCTGAGCCAGCTCGTCGTCATTGAGATTAGACGTATTTTGGCTGGTGGTGAATTTTCTGAGGATTTGGAGGAATACATCCCTGCTGTTGAACTTTTGTGAGATGTAAACCCAAATGCGAATAGGGAAATTGTAGCAGATGCTCTCGTCCTGATAAATCTTCCACGCCAGTGTTGTCTTTCCCTGTCCAGGTATACCGATGATGGGGATGACATCGAGCCGCGCTGTTTCTGTTTCTGGCATGAGATAGCCCTTTATGGTCTTTTCCTCATCTTCGAAACCTACCACTCTATTTTGCCTGATTGGTTTATCCTATGTGAAAGAGATACAAAATGTAAGGATTAGATCTTATACCAAATTTATCAGTTCAAGAATTTGTAAATAAAAATATCAGTACTCAATTAGTATACAATCAATAATTCTCAATGGATTTATCACTCGTGAAACACCACACAAAATAATTGATCTAGTTCGGTGTAAACACACCTACAGTTGAGAAGCTTCCCCCACAAAAAACTTTCAACTACCCGATGTTAAATTGTAAAGGACTCACAAAGAGCGTCATGTCAAAGACCTAAGTAACTTCTTAAAACTCTACTAATACTCTAATAGGGAAAGGTAGAAATGTATGCACCATATTCACCACCCAACCCCAACAAAAAAAAAATAGAGACTACAGGAACAAAATATTACAACTCAACTATTGAACAATATAAGAGATAACATATTTTTCACAAACAGGCAGAATGCTTATGAAAAAAACTCAATAAACAATACTAAGAAAACAATAACCTTATTTGTGTTTTCAATAACATATAGATACGTTACATGAGCGAGTATTTCCTTGCAATAAATATTCCAAACGAACAAGTACAAAGAAAGGAAAGATAACCGTACCTAACTAAACAAATTCACACTCTAGAGATTTCTCGAGGACTTGCATTGTCACTCGAAGTAAAAGAAGAACTTCCCTAGATGTGTCAACACAATAACAAGCTAAGTGTGTCTTACTTACACTAACAGTAACTTTGCAACAGAGAAACACAACATTTTATCATAATTTTGAGAAAATTGCAATTTAAATTCCAATTTATGGATCTTGTCATAAATTTATTTTAATCTTTAAGGTGTACCAATAACATCTCTATCTTTTGAGTTGTTGTAAATTCAATCATTCTATAATTCTTTAGCACGAATTCAAAATTGGGATTTAGGCAAAAAAATCAACTCAAAATTTGTGAAATATAGAAAGGTCTAATTTACAACAAATTTAAAAAATATTGGTACATTATTGAAATGCTCTAAAGATTGTGTCTAATTTGCTAGAACTTAGAGGGTTCAAAGTTTAAGATTTAAATTGCAATTATCTCATAAGCATCATCTTAATTTCAACCATTTAAGATCATCCACAAATGTAATAGAAGATCTCATAAGCATTATTGTAATTACAAAAATTTAAGATCATCCATTAATGCAATAAACTATGTCATGTAAATTGACAATATAGGATCTGAATTGTAATTACACATGATGTAAGAGGAGGTCTCCTACATGGTGCAGATATACACGCACTTTAATAGGACACTCATAAATATCCTTTTACACATTTTAATAAGATACTTATAAGTATTTTATTAAAGTTTGCATATGATCCGCACTATACTATTATCCTCATGAAAGATTTTGTGTGGATGTAAATATTGCTGCTAAACCAAAAAGGATGAACATGAGTAAATTAGGGGATTCTATCTCCCAACCAAGACAACCTCACCATAAACTTGTTCAAGTAACAATATTAATGGTAATATTCAGTCTCTTCAACTCAGCATAAGAATAATTTTGCCTGATCATTTTCCACTAAAAAATATGGAAAAAGTTATCTTTGTAATACCCAAAAGGGCAGTTAGGCTTAGGGTTCACACCTCCCTTCCCCAAGTCAAACAAATACAAGCATAATCTATGTAACATTTAGCAGTACCGGCATCAAAGCAGAACAGTTCTTAGAAGTAATCACCAATAACTGACTTTTCGTATTTAATTAAAGTTGAAAGTGAGGAGAAAAAAACAAAAGCAATGTGTTACCCTTTTCAATTTAGTCCGTTGATCATCGACGGCTCCGGATCCATCGCCGATCCGCATATTAGAAAACTGCATCTTGGCTTCGTTGAACATCGGCAACACTTTTCCTTCTCTAATGGACTTGACCTCTCTCAAGAGGCTGACACTTTTTGTTGATCCGGAACCCCGCTGCCTCGATAAGGAAAATGGAGACTTCTTGGTCTTTGCCTCTTTGGCCCTGACCTCGATAGCCTTGGTCAAGCAAGTATCAATGGTGTCTTCGACCTCGTAGACGACCTCTCTTACCTGCTTCTCCATTTCTCTGAACAGATGCTCCTGCTTCGTCGCCTTGGCCGCGTCCTTGAGGAAAGCCTTGAGTAAACCAAGCTCCTTGTTAAGCTGGTTGAACTCATTTTCTGCTCCGGAGATGAGATCTTTGTACTCTGTCACCACCTCCTTCACTTGCTCCAGCAAGAAACTCACTGCAGCCTCCGCCATCTCACTTCACATATCAAATGCGCCTCTAATTTACAATTTTATTACTACTATTTATTTGGGCTACGTTTGTTAATTAATACTCCACGGACCACTTCTTCCACCTCAAACTATCTTTCAATCCGTGTTTTAATTTTCCATTTTGATCCATCTATCAATTCATATCCTACTTATTTTTAGTAACTATTCCCTCCCTCTCAATACAAATGTCTCATTTTCTTTAATGAGACGTTTCAATACAAATGCCATATTCCATTTTTAACAATATATTCTCACTCCAAACCTAATATTTAAATAATTTCCACCAATTAACTTTATCTATTTTTTACATATTTTTTAATCTCTGTGTCCAAAATCTATGGGACACTACTATTGGGACGAAATGAGTATTTCCTTAATTACTACCCTTATATTTTACACTTATTTTCACGTGCCATTGAGGGACCACCACTTTTAATCTTAAAAAATATCATTAGTCAACTATACTTACTAATTGTGGATCTTTTTCTCCACTTAATAAAGGGTTAAGGTGCAGATTAGCCCCTGAAGTGTAAGCCCTTATAGCGTATTGCTCCCCTTACTAACTGTGTGTGCAACTTACCCCTTAAACTACCAAATATCGCACATTTAAGCCCCTTTAACCTAACGTCGTCCAACTCCGTTAGTCAAACTTTTTTCTTTTTTTTTTTAATTCAAATTGTGGGGTCCACCTTCCTTTCTTCTTCTTCTACCTTAAGCCTTCTCACTGCCTCTCCTCCAACACTGCCGTGAAAAGCGTGCTCTACAACTCCGGCACCTACACCAAGGGCGACCCTTTCACCATCAACTAGGCCTATTGTAGATGTATAGATATAGATGTTAGCTTAAAAAGAAATAGGAAAATAAAATTAAATAAAGGAAATGAGTCAAAAGACACCCAAACTTCTCGACTCAGCTTCTCTTCTTCTTCACCCTACTTATTCTCTGTCAATTGAAGATAAAAAAGCAAATTGGATAAAGGGCATTTATATAAGTTGGTGAATATGCGCATCATCTCATTTGATTTTCTTTAATCTACGATTATGGAAACAAAATTTCCCATAAAACCTTCGATCATTTTCTTGGTCGTATAATTCTTCGTCTTATCTTCTGATCTCTTTGTCTATACTGAAAACCCTTGTACATCAATTCCGCAAATTCATTCGATTGCTCCAAAAATTTTATACAATCACTCATACGTTGCAGATTCAGAACCTGCTAAGCTTTCACCATCAAAAGAAAGGAAGGTGGGCGTAGTCGGGCTCGAGCTCGTCGAAGCTGTTGATGACGACACCGTAGCTTTTGGAGTCGGACTCGCTCATCTGCTGAATCCAGCGACTGAAATCGTCTTTGTTCTCGTGCAAATTATAATCGGAGACCTGGGTTTTGACGAGCTGGATTTGATGGGGGAGATTGGGGATAAGAAAGGGCTCGAAATCGAAAACAACGTGATTGAAGGGCTTGTGGCTGTGCATCTCCTCGGAGACGCAGAGGGAGAAGTAGTTGGTGCCGTGGAAGACGAGCCCTTGGTGTAGGTGCTGGAGTTGCAGAGCACGCTTTTCACAGCAGTGATAAGGTTTAAGGTAGAAGAAGGAGAAGAAAGGAAGGTGGACCCCACAATTTGAATTAAAAAGAAAAAGAAAAAAGTTTGACTAACGAAGTTGGACGGCGTTAGGTCAGAGGGGCTTAAATGTGCGATTTTTGGTAGTTTAGGGGGTAAGTTGCACACACAGTTAATAAGGGGGGCAATACGTTATAAGGGCTTACACTTAATGGGCCTATCTGCACCTTAACCCCTTAATAAATAAATACTCCCTCCGTCCCAAACGAAATGTCCTATTTCTTTTCGGCATGGAGATTAAGAAATGTGTATAAAGTAGATAAAGTGGGTTGGTGAAAATTATTTAAATATTAAGTATAGAGAGAGATTGTATTGCCAAAAAAGGAAACATGACATTTCGTTTGGGACAGCCCAAAAAGGAAAACAAGACATTTCATTTGGGACGGAGGGAGTAATATATTTTTTCTTAAATTTGATATGTTTCATTTGAAATGTTCTAATACTTTTTTTGGAACACTTAATAAATAAACAAACACCTTTAACATAATCTATAAATTACAAAATGGAGTAGTATGTTACAAAAAAAGTTTCTTTATGTTATCTCCGTCACATGATCTGACATAAATAACCTTAAAAAGCTATTTTTCCTTTTCAATTTTATTATTAACAATTAATTTTATACTCAAATTACTGCACCTTAGTATTTCAGGTGAGATGGAAAGCGTTTTTTCTTTTCTTTCTAAAGTAAAAGGCAACTTTAGTTTATATGACTATAATGATATATATATAGAGAGAGAGTGAAAGATGAGAATGAATATGGAAGGTGTGATATTCAAATTGTATAACTGATATAGTAATATTTATTCAAATTAATCATGTGAAATGAGAATAATGAATAAACTAAAATAAATCTACAAAAAATCAATATAATGTTTGAATGGTCATTCTCAAGCTCTCAGCTGAGTTCGAATATTGAAACGGACAAAAAATTCACCGCCTTAACTTAATATGGCTATTTGTGGATTATAAGCAATTTATTCGTATATTTATATTGATTTATTCGCTATTTTCATTTCTCGCGAAAAATAATATTCTCACTATATCCCACTTATATATATATGGGCTAAAATAAGAGCATTTCTTAAGATATAAAATAAGAATCATTTTCAGCCTTAGATCATCAAGATCTACGGTTGATTCGTAATCCTGTTTGATGGATTTATGGTCCTGAGTTCGAATCACAAAGGTAGCAAAAATTTATTTTTCACAATTCATACATTTATACAGCGAATTCATACGTGTTCTACATAAAATTCATACATTAAAAATTGCTATTATTTCTTATTTTAAGATGTGCTCTCACGGTAGCGCATATATATATAGGGGTGGGCTAGAATAAAAACATTCTTAAGGGCCTGTTTGATATGGGTTTATAGGTATGATAAATTAAATAAATACAGATTAGTGTGATGTTTGATATCATGTGCAGTTAATATGGTCAACTCCTACTTAATCCCACTTCTCCATGCTATTTTGTGGGAATAACCCATACTAATAATCCACCCCTCCCCCCTTGGATAACTTTAATACTGCGAAGTTGGATAAAAATTCTGCTACCCTTCCTCACGCATATCGATGCAAATGTCCAAGTAATGATGGACACACATGGTATTTTTAAAATTATATGAGGATAGTTTTGGTATTAGATATAATATAATCCAACATAATCCTATGGATATCAAACACAATATATGATTAAGTAGCCATGATATCAAACACCCATAAAATAGTATAAATCCACACTAATCCACACTAATTTTTCAAGATAATTTTAATCATAATCAATCCTAAACTGCAAATCAAACGGACCCTAAGTGTATAAAATATAAACGTTTTTTAATGTACGAATTTTATGTAGAACACGTATGAATTTATCCAACAGAGTTACGAATTGCGAAAAATATATTTTTGTTACCATTAGAATTCGAACTCAGGGCCACGAATTCATCCAACAGGGTTACGAATCAACCGTAGATCTTGATGATCTAAGGGCTGAAAATCATTTATATTTTATACACTTAAGAGCGTTTTTATTCTAGCCCTCCCCGATATATATATATATAGGGTTGCATTCTAGGGAAACACAATATTAGATGGAGAATGGAGTCGCAATTTGGTTCGTCAGATCAATCTTGATCAAAGGCTGAGATTAGAAGTTAATATAATTAAAATTGGTAAGATTCATAATATCCCTTAATTTACTCCTTTCTCTCTCCTCTCTCTCTCTCTCTTAAAATCAAAATACATAATTAAGTTCATAAAACTATATCTGAAAGTTCGTAAAACTGTATTTGCAAGTTCATAAAACTATATCTGCAAGTTCAATCCTACTCTCCCATCTACCTCTTTCTCTCTCACGATTTTCCCTCATTAAACACCAAAAAACTTCAACACCATTCAAGACAAGTTCAACACAAGTTCAGAAGTTCAATACCACAAATTCAAAAGTTCACAGAATTATACGTATAAGTTCAATAAAATTATTTACAAAATCTGCCGCCCCCTTCCTCTTCTCCGGCGAATGTTCAATGCACGGAGAAGGGGGCGGCGGCCGGAGTTCAGAAGGCGGCGGTGGTGGCTGAACTTGGGGCGTTCGAAGGCGGCGGCGGTGGTGGCTGAACTTGAGGGCGTTCGAATGCGGTGGTGGCTGAACTTGGTGGCTGAACTTGGGCGGCGGTGGCTGAACTTAATGGGGTTCGAAGGCGGCAGTGGCTCTGAACTTGAGGGCGGCGGTGGCTCTGAACTTGTGGGCTGAACTTGGGGCGTTCGAAGGCGGTGGTGGCTGAACTTGAGGGCGTTCGAAGGCGGCGGTGGCTGAACTTGAGGGCGTTCGAAGGCGGCGGCGGCTCTGAACTTGAGGGCGGCGGTGGCTCTGAACTTGTGGGCTGAACTTGGGCGGCGCCGAGGAAGGAGGCAGCGCCACCTTTTGTGTGTGTTCTGCCGGTGTGTGTGTGTTCTGTGTGAGAGACGAGAGAGATAGGGAAAAAGGGACGGGAGAGAGAGAGATGAGAAAGGAGAGAGGAGAGAGGGAAGTGGGAAAAAGTGACGGAAGAGAGAGAGATGAGAGAGGAGAGAGGAGAGAGGAAAGTGAGTAATTTAAGGGATCTTACCAATTTTTATTTTCAAAAATTATTATATTAATTATATTAGCTTTTAATCTCAGCCCTTGATTAATATCGATCTAACGAACGAGATTATGACTCTAGACTTTGTAAATATTTATGTTCTTGTTGAACTCTCCCATATATATATATATATATATATATATATGAGTTGACTAAAATAAAAATTTATTTAAAATATAAACTATGAATCATTTTCAACCCTTAGATCATGAATATCTATGATGGATTCATCACTTTGTTGAATGAATTCATGATCATTGGCTAAAATAAAAACTTGTTTTAAGGCATTCTTTTCTATATATATAATATAAAGAAAGGATATAATAGAATGACTAAATATATTGACAAATGAGAATAACAAATAAGTTAATATAAATCTATAAACAAATTAAGTAACGCATGAATAGTCATTCTCATATGGATTTGAATTATGAAAGTGCAAAAAAAATACCACATTAATAGAATACAACTACTCGTGCATAACAAGCAAGTTATTCATATATTTATATTGATTTACTCATTATTCTAATTATCACGAAAAAATAACATTCTCACTGATACAATCAATAAATTGAGTCTTACCATTTCTTTTCCAAGTTAAGTCCAAACCGAGATTAAAAGAATTTTACTTTCTTTGTCCCGCTATT
Organism: Salvia miltiorrhiza; assembly: GCF_028751815.1. NCBI lineage: Eukaryota > Viridiplantae > Streptophyta > Magnoliopsida > Lamiales > Lamiaceae > Salvia > Salvia miltiorrhiza. Next base: position 65,893,793 of record NC_080387.1, read on the forward strand.
ATTATGTCAATTACAATTTTGAGTTGTCTTATTATTATTGTAACATTTTCATAAAATATACTCCCTCCGTCCATGAAAGAACTTCCTAGGAGGGAGTGGCACGGGTTTTAATAAAATGTTGTATAGTGTATTGAGAGTGGAGAAAAAGTTGTAAAGTGTATTGAGAATTGTGAAAAAGTATTAATAATTTATTGTGTTGTTTTAATTAATATTATTTGAGTGGTGGGAATTGTCTTAAAAGGGGAGTATTTTTTAAGTGGTGGGGTATTGTCCCAAAATAGGAAAAAGTAGGAAGTTCTTTCGTGGACGTCCCGAAATAGAAAAATAGGAAGTTCTTTCGTGGACGGAGGGAGTAATAATTTAACTCTTCAAAAGGTATGATCTTACAATTTTTAATTAATTTATATATTTTTTTTAATTTTTGTGCCTAAAAAGTTTTAGACAGTAATAGTGGTGCGAGGAAAGTATTAGTACATGGGAAGAAAGTTTTCGGTAAATTGGAATTGAATAAGTTTTCTGAACCCTATCTCCAGCAATGTGATAGAGATATTTATTAGAGTTTCCTATTTATTAGTACTACAATTTGATACAGACTATTGACTTTTCTCTAAAACAAAGCATAAAAATAATGATATGCATTGCGAAGGTCCTTATTGATATGCCACCACCAACCAACTTGTCTCTCCAGTCAACTATTGACGTTTCTCTCTTTTAGCATAAAAATAATTTATTGATTGAATTCAAGAGAAAGCAAAGTTAGTTAACCCTTTTTTTTGTTTGAGTTAGAAAAAAAAAAATTGTACTACTAGTAAACTTCATTAAGGAGTGAGGAGTGGGAATGCAATTTGATTCGATATAAGTTAAAAGTATTTTTTTTAAAAAAGGGTAATTTTAAACACAGCCCCCGATTTTTTTACTATAGCCCCTTATTTAAAAAAAAATAATAAAATTAATTATGATTGTACTATTATACCCTCATAGCTTTTATTTTAAACTGTAATAAATTATAAGTTATAAAAATTAATTTAAAATACATCACGTATAATTTTTTCACAGAAAAGAAATTATATAGCCTCCATCCTGATCTAATACAGATAAATCATATATAGCCCACATCCTGATCTAATATTAAAAATACTGATAAATAACCCTAATAACTCCATCAGTATAGCCCCCAACTCAACCAGGGGGCTTAGCCCACTGGCCACCGGGTCCTCACTTAAGTGAAGTGACCTGGGTTCGATCCCTCTTGGAAGCGAATTGGAGATTGGAGATATAAGGTGGATTTTGGTGAATGGAGAGATAAGGTGGTTCTTGGAGTGGATGAGGAACAGAACGCAGGAAATTCACCACAAAACTTCTTTGCATCCTCTGCTCCAACTTTCTTTCAAATTCTTTTCCCTTTTACTTCTCGCAATGAGGTTGAGAATGTGTTGTATGATTAAATTCATTTCTATACATGTCGTAACCAACAAACTATGGAAAAACCAAAAAAAAAAATTGAACAAACGCGACTAATTTACTTTTCAAATGTACTAGTGACTAATTTACTCTGATAATCAGATCAATTTTTTCATTCCAATTCCCAATTAAACATGACAATATTATATATGTCAAGTTATTTGAAAGTTAGATCTTCCGTAAAGAAATATAATTGATTCCAATTGTAATCAGTAGATAATAATGAGGCGTATGCAGAAGCATTGAGAGCGTGTGCAGATAACAGTTTCCCATCTAATAATGTCAAAACAAAAATATGTTGGAGGTATGTATCTTGGGTTTTCATAACTCTGGTCATTTTGCATCTTAAAAAGAAAAATTTCTTCATATCCAAGATAAATAAATTGAAGATGATGTTGAACTTTGTTCTTTCTTATGTCGATGTTCTTCTTCTTTTTCCTGCGTTCTGTTCTTTGCGTATTTAATTAAAATTTGAGTTGGGGGCTATACTGATGGAGTTATTAGGGTTATTTATCAGTATTTTTAATATTAGAACATGATGGGGCTATATGATTTATCTATATTAGATCAGGATGAGAGCTATATATGATTTCTTTTCTGTAAAAAAATTATACGTGATGTACTTTAAATTAATTTTTATAACTTAGTAATTTATTACAGATTTAAAATAAAAGCTATGAGGGTATAATAGTACAATCATAATTAATTTTATTATTTTTTTAAATAGGGGGCTATAGTGAGAAAATTGGGGGTTGTGTTTAAAATTACCCTTAAAAAAAAGTTCTATTGAAGGCCCAATTATATTATATGAGCTATTTTGATACAGATAATTAGGGTGTATAATATATACTCCCTCCGTCCACGACAATTTATGGATGGCACGGATTTTAAGAAATATATAGAGTGTAATGTGAATAGTTTAAGGGTCTCATCTTGTGAGTATATTAATTAAAGAGATGTGTGGGGTACACTTGTCAAAAAGGGAAATTGGTACTCATTTCATGGACGGACGTAAAAGGAAATATGGGTACTCATTTCGTGGACGGGGGAGTAGTATTTAGGATACTTTAAAATTTTAATTAGTAAAAAATAGTATGGAACACATTACTCTTCATAAAGTAAAAGTCTTAAAATATTATATTGATTCGAGTGATTCTATATACAAACTATGGAGGTGGTATACATAATACAAATCTGATGAGGAGTAATATATGCAGAGCAGAGGAGTGGACTTGGACCGAGGAATCGCTCGGGTCAAAGAAATCATTCGGTCAGAGGAATGGGCTCGGTTCAGAGGAATGGGCTCGGGTCAGAGGAACGCGCTCCGCCAGAGGGACGGACTCGGTCAGAGGAATCACTGAAGTCAGAGGGATGACCTACCCACGAGATAGTTAATGGTAAAAGTGACCACTTCACTCGGGAAGCGCCAGAGCAGATGAATCGCTCATTCGCAGAGGAATCCAAGGCTCCGCGATACGTATGTTTTTCTGTCTTTGAACAGAGGAATGAGCAAAGGCAGATAAAATTACCATCGTGCCCCTGACCACGCGGGGAGCATGACTTCTAGGATGAAATTACTATTCTACCCTCCAAATGTACTCTATAAATACCCCATGTACTCCTGCTATGTATTCCTACGTGTTCTCTATCAATACAGCATCAAATTTACTTTTCTCTCAGCAATTCGACCTTATTCTCTCAATTTCCACGATCTACACTAGGTAAAATTCGTAATTATTATTAACTTTATATAATTTTAATACATCATAACAAATAACATATCATATTATATATATATATATATATATATATATTAACGTATTTTATTAAATAAGATATTAATATAACATATAATAAAAAACATATTTCAATCAAAATATCACATTTTATCTCATAGTGCGTACCAAGGGAACTCAATGTGAAAAAGGGGGCAAAAGATTAAAGCCCAAAAGCAACTACACTTGTTTCTTTAAAGGCTTCTTTTTTTTATATATAGATATTTTGAGCATAGAAACTATGCAACATTAATACATTATAGTACCAAAATATTATGATCTGTATTAAATTTTTTATTTTATTAGCTCAATTGCTATAGTTAATTTAGCAATGTACTCACTAAATTGAGTCTAAATTTTTTTTGATGATTAACTCTAAAATCGGGATTAAAAGAATTGTATTTCCTCCGTCCTATTTAATATGATCCCCTTACAATTTTGAGTTGTTTCATTACAAATGTTCCTTTTTAAAAAAGAAAATTTATTTATCTCACAAAAATTTATGGGTTACATAATTTTTTATTATTTTTTTCTTTTAATCACTCTTCTTTTTAATAATCGTGCCAAAAGTAAAGAGTCATGTTAGTGGAACGGATGGAGAAGTATTTTTGAAGAAATTTTGGTACATTGGAATAGAATAAGTCGCTGGACCCATTCTCTACACTAGCAACGTGATAGAGATATTTATTGTAGTGGTTCCTATTTATTACAATTAGATAGAGACAATTAATGATATGTTATATGCATACGCTACCCAACCAACTTGTTTTCCCAATCAACTATTGATTTTATTTAGCGTGAAAATAATTTATTGATTGAATTCGAAGTGAGTAAATTTAGGGGGTGTATTTGTTCAGGATTTTAATAGATTTCTGCAGACTTTTAAAATCTGAGTGTATTCGTTCAAGATTTTTAAAAGTCTATGAAAATCTAGAGTTATTCATTCAAGACTTTTAAAATTCTATAAAAATCCAGAGGTATTCGTTTCAGACTTTTAAAAATCTATGAAAATCTAGTGGTATTTAAAAATCTATGGATTTTAAAATTGGACTGATTTTCATTGATTTCATTCAAAAAATACACATGAACAAATCCGACCTCGAACCACGAGAATTCGAAAGATTTCATATTTCAGCGCCGGCTGAGTTCCAGTGATCGTGGCTCGAAGAAGCCAGCAACCGCTAGCACCCAGCGATCGCTGGGCTGTTTAACTCTGTCCTCGTAATCTGGTAGACATCTCTTGCACAAGTGCCATGCACTTAGTGGTAATTTGACATGGAAGTAGTAAGTAAAATACTCATTTTCAAGGAATTGTGCTTGAAGCAACTGAACAGTAAGAATAAATTCTCAATTGAAACAGTAAGAATAAATTCTCAATTGAAACACTCAATGATTGTACCATTTACTTCTATATTGTATTTTAAATGATCGTTGGGCCCGTTTAACTCTGTCCAGCTGTCGTTGGCAATTTAAACTAATAGCATAAGCAAGGCTCATTCTATGTATTTATACCGCACAAAGTCAGCGGTTGCTGGCACCCAGCGATCGCTGGGAGCTGTCCCAACGCTCAATTAACTCCAACGAGCGTTGGGATGGTAGATTTCAAATCTATCAAAATCACGTCAAATTCTTGTTAAAATTCCTACAAAATTCGTTCAAAATCTATTTAGAATTCCAAAATACATGAAGAATCTGTGTGGAATCTGTAGATTTTTAATAGTCGAATTATTTTGACGAACCCTGGAATGATTGGTTAATGATAAATACGATTCGTCTACCTTAAACATTTAGACTGTTAAGTTGTATTGTAGTGGTTTTTCTCGTTGCGGTACAATTTTGTGAGAAAAGCATAAACATTGAGGTATAAATTTGCATATTTTAAGGGTAAATATCACTTTCTGTCCCATCGATTGATCGAATTATCGATTATGTCCCAACTTTTCGATAATATCTAATTGGTATCCAACCTACCAATATTTTTTTAATTGTGTCTTGTAAAAACTTTCCGGCACCCGAAAGTTGACGTGAAATGCCGAAAATTTATTACGTGAAATTATTAACCTACTTGGAATTGCCATCATTATTAAGCTTTAAAAAAAAAAGCAAAATTTCGAAATGAATTTTCCGGAGCCATACATCTGATCCAAGAGGATCACCATGCCCATCGCCACTGCCGCGTCGAACCCTGGCTGCACCTCCAACCGGAAAACGTCCTTGCCAAAAGCCACTCCGGTGAAGGAGGCCTTCTTCTGCTTGATCTCTGCCACCCGCCGCCGCTTCTCGTCGTAGACGGCGCAGTAGCGCCGTGCGTCGAAAAAGCATTCGGCATATTTGTCGGCCTTGCCTCGGACCGCATCCCACCACCCCTCATCCTTCTCATCGGCTCCGCCGTCGGATACGACGCCCAGTGGCTCGTCGTCAACTACGAGTTTCATCTCGCGAATTAAACGAGATTGAGCTTCGAATTTAGCCCTAAATTTAGCAAAATTGGATTTCGTTTTGCTACAGATGTGCGTTTCTTGATGAACCTCTGCATTTCCAAATTTTTGCACCATGTTTTAGAATTTATATGGATCTAGTTTCGTTTCTTATTGGTAATTCAGTGAAGAAACTAGATGGCTGGAAATGAGGAGTTCCAGGCGGCGTCCATGATGGCTGAAAATTGGGGATTTGAGGGAGATGAGGAGAGAGGTATCGGTTGGCGGTTGCTATCGCCGGGAAAAGGGGCAGCGCAGGCTGCGTCCAATTTGTGTGTCTTGTTTTCGGTGTGAGGAAGAGAAAGGTGATGGCGGCTTGTCGCCGCTGTTCGCCGGAGGTCTAAGGTCTAGAGGGAGTCAGCGATGGTGCTCTTCATCAGAGAAGAGAGAAGGTGCACCGCTAAGGTGTGTGTGTCATGTGTGTATGTGTTGAGTGATGAGAGTTTGTATTCTTTCGTGTGTCGAGGGAGATGGGGGAGAGGTGACTGGCGGTGGTCGCCGAAGAAGAAGAGAGGTCAATGGAGGGAAGACAATAGCCGATAGTTGCTCTCGTCGAGAAGGGAGCGATGCCCCTAATTTGAGTGTATGCGTGTGTGAACTGGTGTGTGGTGAGTATTGATTTTTTTTTAACTATAATAAAAATTAGTAATTCCAAGTGGATTAATAAGTCCATGTAATCAAATTCTAGCGTTCCACGTCAACTCCCAGGGCCGAAAAATTTTTACATGACACAATTAAAAAAAATTACATGACACAATTAAAAAAAGGGAAAAGGTGCAAATAAGCCCTCCTAGGTGTAACCCTTATGGCGTATACCTCCCCATTCTCACTGTGCGTGCAACTAAACCCCCCAACCCAACAAAAAGGGTGCAAATACACCCCTCGCCCTAACCTCCGTTTTCTCACCGTTAGTCAGCATTATTTTTTTTATTTTTAATTTTTTGTGGGGCCCACCATCATCCCCTCCGATATCCTTGAGCTGCCCTAGCGTCGCCGGAATCTCGCCGGATAACTGATTATGCGTTATAACTAGAACCTGCAGAGCTATCATCTCACCAAACGCATCCGGGATTTTGCCGCGAAGCTGATTATAAGAGAGATCGAGGTACTCGAGCGTCTGATACCGCGTGAAAAGACTCAAAACAGGGCCGGAATAGAGCCTGGTGAAATCGCAGCTCCTGAGCGACGGCACCTGCAGCAGCCTCTCGGGGCGAATGCCGGCGAATTCCAGAAGGCCTCCGACTCCCCTGCACGAGTTCCCCACATTTCGGACGAAGACTAATGTGTTTCCTGATAAAATTCCGGTGAGCGCCTTCGCCCTGAGCTGCCGCCCCAGCCGCGGCGGGATCTCGTCGCTCAACTGGTTGCTGTTGAGGTCTAACCACGCACAGACCCTCCTTCTCCCTCAGAAATCCGACGCCGCGGAAGCTCGCCGGAGCAACGACGGTAAGCCGCCTCCCTCTGGAATCAGGCCACCGTTCCTCCACCATAATCTTCAGGGAGGGGATGATGGTGGGCCCCACAGAAAATTAAAAATAAAAAGAAAATGTTTTCTGACGGTGAGAAGACGGCCGTTAGAGCGAGGGGCTTATTTGATCCCTTTTTTTTAATATAGGGGTTTAGTTGCACGAACATAGAGAATGAGGAGGTAAACGCTATAAGAGTTACACCTAGGAGGGCTTATTTGCACCTTTTCCCTTAAAAAAATATTGGTAGGTTAAATATCAATTAGATATTATAAAAAAATTAGAACATAATCGATGAAACAGAAAGTGACATTTACCTTATTTTTTTATTTGTGTGTTTGTTTATAATTACATTATAATTGCGGACAAAAAATAAATAGGCTTATTTTTATTTGAATGGTTTAGTTTACGAGGAATTATAGAAATATCAAAAAGATATCCAAATCCATTAATATAATTTAAAAGAATGTTAATTTTGTATTAATGAAAATCAATAATAAAGATTAAATGTAGTATGCAATAGTAGAACTTGAGGATTACTATCAATTTTCTATTTATTTTTGACATGATAGACCTCAATAATATGTTCACCCAATTCATTTGCATCAAAACAAAAACTGGTCCTGCAAAATTCAGAACATTGAATTTACCTAAAGCAAATTGATGAGCAAATCCTGTTACTCAAAACTGAATCCAAACATCAAATAAACAACAAACTCAAACAGTAACGCAGTGTACATAAAGCAGCAAATAATTTAGATTTTCGAGCTGCAGCAAGAACAAATCATTGAATACTCACTCTGCAAAACAGAAAATGTTATCAAAATTTAAAATCAAAAAGTAAGGTGCATAGATCGACATCATAACTGAATTTGAAAGACAACACGCTGTGATGAATATGATGTTCAGCCAATTAAAGGGAAAACTGAGGTTCATTCCCAACCGTTAGAATGGGTGGAATGGGTAAGACGGTTCAATTGGAAACAAATCAAAATTTTCTGAGAATCATTTCAACAAGAGCTGTCTTACCAAGAACACCCATCTCAACGACTGGGAAAGCATGAGAACTCAAACATGGGTGTAATTGGGAATGAAGGCGCTGTATATATAGGGTGTTGTGGGCGGCGGCGGAGGAGGCAGTTGCATTTGTGATCAAGTGTAGGTTTAAAAAGTTAGTGGGCTAGATTGGGAGACATCTGTGTATCTAAAACCCATTAAGCCCAATGCTCATCCAACTAAAACTTGGGTTGATATATCAGTCCAAGATTAGAAATGTGCTTGATGGAAGGAAAGGTAAATGGTCCAACAAATTCTTCAATATCTCTTGATTTATTTTTTTGATAAATTAACAAGTAAATAAATAAATAATAAGGATCGTGCCATGCTGGATTCAAACTCAGGATCTTTGGAGTCCTTGATTCACTTTAATTATTTTAACACTTACATAAAATGTGAGACTCTTATTACACTCATAACACACTCAATCACTTTATTAAAACTCGAGTTACTCTCAAATGAATACTAAAAATTAAGACGGATGGAGTACCTTTTATGAAAATGAGTAATCTCTTATAGGAATATGATGAGATAAAATCTCTCTTTTTATTTGGGAAAATGGAAATAATGGAGTTCTTTGACCTCTTCGAAAAAGCATGTAATTTCAAATATGTAGCAATATGATGGGATAAATTCGCTCTTTTTATATGGGAAAATGGAAATAATGGAGTTTGAATCTTAAACCTCGCTGCTTCGGTATAAGAGCTCAATACATTCTAATAATATGAAAATGGTAGCATAAATTAAAAAATTAATAACCCTTCATTATTGTGTGATAAACTATTATGAGAAAGCAAAAGCTTCGAACACCATGCCGGCGTATAAAGCTTAAGCCGGGCCCAGACAATAGTCTTGTTCTTCTTTCATACGATGGACTCCTCCCTCCACTTAAAATATAATTAATTATTATTATTATTATTATTATACTCCATTTGTCCACAATTTAATGCCCTACTTGCCTTTAAAAATCTGTCCACAATTTAATGCCATATTCTGCTTTTTGTATCTTTTTACTCTTCTTCTTTTTCTATATTTACTACCATTTGCCACTAATGAACCCACCTTAAAACACATTTATCATTTTTATATTCTATATTTACTACTCCCTCCGTCCACAATTTAATGCCCTGTTTGGCTTTAAAAAACTGTCCACAAATTAATGCCCTGTTTTGCTTTTTGTACCCTTTTACTCTCCTACTTTTTCTATATTTACTACCCTTTGCCATTAATGGACCCACCTTCAAACACCTTTTTCACTTTTATATTCTATATTTACTACACTTTATCACTTTAGTCAACTACTTTATCACTTTAGTCAACTACCCTTATATTTCATCCACATCACCTTTTTCAGCTTTCTTAGTCTCCGTGCCAGGACCCAAGTAGGGCATTAATTTGTGGACGGAGGGAGTACATTTTATCACTAGTGCACCCACTCACAACACCTTTATCACTTTAGTCAACTATCTTTATCACTTTAGTCAACTACCATTATATTTCATCCACATCATATTTTTCAACTTTCTTAGTCTGCGTGTCCACACTCAAATAGGGCATTAAATTGTGAACGAATTGAGTACTTTTTTAAGTGAAATCTTTCCTATGTTGACAATATACTTAACTATTTTTATGACTACTTTTTTTGTAGAGGAGTGAGTACAATCTAGTGCAAATTGATGAGAATATCGTGCCCCCTCATCACTACAACTAGACCCAGCCGCATCAAATAAACCACAAACTTAATATAAGTGCAGCACACAAACACGAGATATCTAGAATCTAATGGATCGGGAAATATATACTCACCCAGCCAAGCATTAGATTTAGGGGTGATTGCGTGTAAATCCATAACGTTTACACTGAATTGATTTGTGCATCTAATTTTATTTTTCTATTTTTAAATACATAACCTTTCATTTTTTGTCTCAAATTTGTCCAGTGATTGATTTTTTTTTACGTTGGCGCCGAAAATAATACTATAGCCACTGGAATTGATGAGATGGCAGCCGGAATTGACACATAAATATATTTTTTACATATGACAAAAAAAAAAAAATCTAAATCATCATCTTCCCCCACCTAATTCACCTCTCCCCCCTTCTTCCCCCTTCCCCCCACCCACTGCACCGCCCCCTGCCTCTCGATGCCGGCCGGATATCGCTCCACCGGTGTAGACTTTGCAGACGACCAAAAAACCCCAGGTTGTGACCACCCGCTCCACCACCATGGCATACTCCAGATGCCCCCTCCCCCTTCCTAGACCTCGCCGGCCTTCTCCTCCCCCTCCCCAAATCTCGCCGACCTCCCCTCTCTGAAATTCCAGCGACAGCAACGGCGAGACGCCGCCATCGTCTCTCCCTCAAACCCCATCTCGGCGCTGCAACCCAAAGCCCTAAATCCCCAAATCCGACCCCCCACCTCGGCACCGCCACTTCCCCCTCCCCAGACCCGCAACGACCAAATTCTTCCTCAACAGAGGCACCTCCGCCTCCGCCTCTCTCCCATAACTCAGAAAACCAAAAACTCGAATTCACCATAAAATTGCATAATTTCAAAAACTCAGAGGCTGAATTTCGTGCGCCGCGTCGCAGTTCAAGTCCGTTCGCCGGATTTTAGAGCTTGGATTCGAAGAAAATAGAGGAGGCTCGACTCTTCTCCCTCAAATTGCGTGCTTGTGTTTGGGAGTGGTGGCGGAGGGTGGGGGAAGGGGAGGGGGTGACGGTGGTGGTGACGGCAGAGGGTGGGGGCAGGGGAGGTGGCGGCGGTGGAGGTGGCAGGGGGCGGCGCCGGGTGGGGGGAAGGGGGAGTTAGGGTTTGGGGTGGGGGGAAGGGGGAAAAGACGATGGGGGGGGGGTTATTTTCCTTTTCTTTTTCTTTTTTTAAATTTTTTTTTCCACATGTATTTTTTATTTTAATTTTTTTCATATATTTTTGTCACATATCACAAAAGTGCCACCATGTTAATTTCCGACTGTCACCTCATTAATTCCGGCTGCCACAGTAGCATTTCGGCGCCGGTGTAATAAAAAATCAGTCACCGGATAAATTTAAGACAAAAAATGAAAAGTTATGTATTTAAAAGTGGAAAAATAAAATTAGGTGCAAAAACCAATTCAATGTAAACGTTATGAATTTACAAGTAATTACCCCTTAAATTTATTGTTAAACTGGACTCTCAATTATTAAATACAGATGTACTGTATAGACTACAATTTCAAGAACATCTTTGAAGGGCTGTAACTCCCCAGAACAATAGCAGGAGGAATTACAGTAGAGTGATCACATTAAAGTACACTTATATAGGCGATGCACAGATTCTAGATGATCCTTGCATCAACCTCAAACATTACATACTGCATAATCAATGGTACACTATCCTACTCATAATACTTGCTTCTTGTCAAATCTCCTACTGCTAGTCTCTGTTGTTGAAGCAGCTTGCAGTTCCATTATTCTTTCACAATCAATTTCAGTAGATTTGTGCTTCAACTTAATCCCGTTTTGCATCCATGAATTTGCACAAAGTAAAGCTTGTGTATCATATTGTGGTATGAAGGACCTCTGTCTATCGATTTCATCACCCTTGACACAAAATATATGCTCAGGCAACAACGCAGTCGATTGCACAACAAGAAAATCTCGAGCCATCAAACACAACCGTGGATACCTAGAGCTATTCACTCTCCACCAATCAAGAACATCTGTTTGCATCGGAACAGGGGCCTCGGACAAATACTGTGTAAGCTCATCGGTAGTGGAACTCATCGTGGCCCTCCGTTTCTTACGAGCAATCTCCTCTGCAAAAGATGCATTTCTTCTGTCTTCCAGATCCTGAGTAGAGTATGAGTTGCCGACAGATGAAAAATAGGGAACAGAGTAATTTCTGATGAAATGATTTCTTGCTTCCTCCATGTAACTTTCTGAGTTGAGATACTCGGGAATGAGCTCAACTTTTATCCGCGGATCAAAAACAGCAGTCATATATATGAATGCGTTGCAAACCTGGTTACTATAGTATTGTGCTTTAGCATACATATCTTCAGCATCTTTCTTGAGCCATTCAGGAGTTTGTCTCGAATCTTTGCAGGCCAAAATTGTCTCAGAAATATGCTCCATGAAGAAAAGAGCCATACCGACCGTAAGCAATTTACTCGTGCACATATCATTGATGGTCTTATAGAAGGGTTCTAGATACTTGTGCATCATATTAACAATATTTTTCTCTGCACTGTTGAGCAGCAATCGGCTACCCAATTGTTCTTCATGCTTTCTAACAATTGTTTCCATCGACTTGCTCGCCTGCAAAAGAAGCAAATTCCCAATGTGATTGTTTCAACAAAAAGCATATTTTAATTCATTTTTCATTTTTTTAAGAAGTTATATACATAAATAAAAAGTATCAAGCCACAATGTGTATATTAACTTAAATTTCTATGCTAGGTTTTAGAGATCAAAAGTTTTATACATAAATAAAAAGTATCAAGCCACAATGTATATATTAACTTAAAGTTGTGTGCTAGGCTTCATTAGTCTCTGGTAATAAAGGGATGAGATATACCTTCCGCGCAATATCAAGCATAAGGTAGTTTCCACTCCACCGAGCTGAGGAATCAAGCGGGAACTTCCAGTTTCCTTCATGGTATGCTGTAGTAAACTGAATGAAATCCTCAGACATTTCTGGTGATAAATTCAGTTCCATAACAAACTCTCTGATCTTCATAATCACTCGTTCTGTACTTCTTAAACCATCAGTTACAATTGAATTAAGAGTATAAGCAGCACAAGGAACACAAGGAACACAACACAAAGTAGCCAATTTCTGACAATCTATATCGCCTTTGAGGGTACAAGAGAGAATCTTAGTCTCAAGATTGTACAACCTGAGAACTTTCAACAAAACATAATAGATTTCAGAACTCCCCCAAGGACTTGGAATGTGACAAACATCAAGAAGAATATTTCGGAAGGACCAACTTTCATCAATCCACTGACACGAAACACTCATGTACTTGATTTGTTGATATGAAGTCCATGAATCAAGAGTGATAGAAACCTTGGACGAAACTTGTTCCAGAGTCAATCTCACGGTCTCCTGCATGCTTCTGAAGACTTCACGCAGCACTTTGTGGAATTTCTCCACCTTCCATAGCTCAAAAGATGGATTTAGAAACTTAAACGTATTTGTCAGCCATTTTTCTGCCAAACTAGAAGTTGGAAGGGATGCTTCAAGGAGCCATTTAACAAGCAACCAATTCAAGTGGTCAACCTCCACTGCCGGTGATTTAGTTGGCATTTGAGGTTTCCTAGCAACAGTCACAGGCTGTGGAGCAGGGCTGTTGGAGCAATCCCCCATATCATATCCTGGGTGCCGATTGGTGAGATGCCTCCCCAAATTACCTTCAATATATAAAGGAAGATTTCAATAACAATTCTCATGGATATATTTCAGCATGAAATGTTCCAATAGTAAACAAAGCTTAAATGCTAATGTGTGTTAAATTTAAGGTCAAAACCACAATATTAAGAGTTGTAACAAAGACTTTCTAGCAACTCAAGTTTCAGCCTCAACTTGATACTTGAATTGAATTACTTGAACAAATAGGGAACCACTAGAGGAGAAAATGGAAAAGATAACAAAGGAGAAAATCAGTTGAGAAATAACCAGTTGCAGTGGCAATAGAATAGCTTTGTCCACAAAATTTGCACCTTCGACTCTTCCCATCCATCACCGTTTCAAAATATTTAAGATACACTGAGGTCATAGTCTTTTTCCTAGGTTTTGTATTAGGAACATTACTCCCTTTCTCCAAAGAACCAGAACCAGGTTTTGTATTAGGAACATTACTCCCTTTCTCCAAAGAACCGGAACCAATATCAACTGGATCAATTTGAGGGATGATTGCTAGAGATTTCGGATCCATATCCACTACAAACAAAAATAAAAAGTTCATCATAAAGAGGACAATCATTTGTGAACAATATGCACCACCAGACATCACAACAGCCTCTCTGAACTCCTACATAGATGCTTATTCCCACTTAGTTGCACTAAGTTCGTCTTCAAAAAGTGATTTCCCTTTCTAATAATGCATTTGCATTCAAGTGATCGTAGCATAGTTTGAAGAATTCCCTATTTGTTCATATTTAATGCACTTAGAATATTCACTTTCCTTTCCACAATTTCCACACCTCCAATCTAAGATGCATACAGTCTAATGCTTTGAGATTCCTAAAATTTAATCACAGTGTAAAGTATGATCTTCAGTCCGAAATCAAATACCCGAGCTCAAAAGAACCAAAGGAGCAAACTTCACTTGACAACATAGATTCAGAGAGCAATTCACAAACAGCATAGAATCAATATAGCAGATATAACTAATCAAATCAAACTAAAGAGAAAAATGCAAACCTTTCAGCGAATGGTTACTGTATGCATTGTTAAAACCCCAATCCATCACATTGCGAGCTGCAACCAATTCGCAGCTGTTTCAAACTCAAAACTAAATCGGAATCTAATACAGAAAAGAAGCGACAGAATTCAAACTGAGGTGTCCAATTTCATGCTGATAGATTGATGGAGTCGGATTTCTGTGAGGAAACTCAGATCAAGAAACGTGAATCCAAGGTCGCGCACATGAAGTTCTTAGCGTTTTTGATCAATTGATAAGAGCGAGGAAAAAAATGGAGGGAAGAGGAGAGAGAAAGGAGAGAGGAGGAAGTTTTTTTGAAGTTTAATTGAAAGAGTTGGAGCTGAGATTGTAGAGCGAGCCGCATCTGAGCCGCCGAAAGAAAAAAATCTGAGGGAAGGCCAAAAGCAAGAAAATGCTGAGATTAGAGAGAGATAGATAGCTGTTCACGTCTTTAATATGCAGAGCCAGCCGTCACTCACGCCAATACCTACTGCTTCAGTTTGATTGATTTATTTATTTTGGGAAAAGAATTATTTTTTTAATTAGATTATGGGTTATCGCAATATATACAAAAGTAGTGTCATATATTATAGTACTGTATATTTTAAAATTAATGGTATCATTGCGAAGTTCTAATTATGTTGCGACATTATGTTTTTAAATAGTAAATTTCATTAATATTTTTATTTAAAAAATATTGATTTTAATTAGACAACACTCGCTTCGTCCTCATAAAGCTTTAATTAAAGTTATTTAGTTAAACTGAATCATACATACTAAATATTTAAGAGTGGATTTTTAAAATGATCACTTTCATATTGTAAATATAAAAAATGTCCACTAAAATAAAAAAAACATAAAAAATGTCCACTGTTACCAAAATACCCTTCACATTAAAAATTAAAAAAATGTCCACTTTACATCAACTCTTTAAAAAATCCCGTAATTCACAACCAGTGTGAATTCACAACCAAAAGTTTTTGGTTGTGAATTCACACTGGTTGTGAATTCACAATCGAATTCACAACCAGAATTTTTAGGTTACGAATTCACAATCTAAATTTAATTCACAGGCAGAATTTTTTGGTTGTGAATTCACAACCAGATTTATGTTGGTTGTGAATTCACAATCAGTCGAATTCACAACCTGAATTTAATTCACAATCAGAATTTATTTTTGTTGTGAATTCAAGTAGTTGTGAATTTGGGGTTTTCAAAGTTTGAATTCACAATTAAAACTAGAATTTATTTTGGTTGTGAATTCAAGTTTTAGTTGTGAATTCATAGATCTCGTTGTGAATTCAAGAATATTAAGTTGTGAATTCATCGAGTTGGTTGTGAATTCAAGAACATTAAGTTGTGAATTCATAGATCTGATTGTGAATTCAAGAACATTAAGTTGTGAATTCAAGAACATTAAGTTGTGAATTCATAGATCTAGTTGTGAATTCAAGAACGCACCACATTAAGTTGTGAATTCATAGATCTAGTTGTGAATTCAAGAACGCACCCTTAATGAAATCGACACTCCACCTAAAAAAATTCGAATATTGAAACTACAAATGCTAAAATAAAATAAAATATGGATTTAATTTCCTATCCAATATCAACAAATTAAAAGTGCACTGGTACTATTATAAAATCGAAAATATGTGTAAAAGTAATCGTTTTTCCTTTTTCTATTTATTTAAGGTAAATAGTTAAGAAATGTAATTTCCCCATTGTGCGGTGAGGTTTGGAAGTTGCTCTGCTGTAAACCACAATTCTCGAAGCTAATCCCCAAATTGAAAAAGAGAAATTCATCCCCAATCTCCCATTCGATTGGACGCCTCAAGCTGTAATTTCCCCATTGTGCGGAGCCGACGAGGCCGGGGCGGC
This sequence comes from Salvia miltiorrhiza, assembly GCF_028751815.1. Lineage (NCBI taxonomy): Eukaryota > Viridiplantae > Streptophyta > Magnoliopsida > Lamiales > Lamiaceae > Salvia > Salvia miltiorrhiza. The sequence goes on from NC_080387.1 coordinate 65,910,316, forward strand.
GGCGCTTCGCCGGAGGAGAGAACACGCTAGAAATCCGACGAAACCCTAATCGAAAGGCCTCGCAAACCGCCTCTTCTCCGCCGCACCCTCCATCTTCGTCACCACCGTGAAGAGAGACAACGAGACGGAGGATTCGCTGTTCGAGATCGATGTGAGGATTGGGAGATTGACATCGGCTGGACTCAGAGCCGCGAATCTCCACCGCGGCATCTCCGACGGCAACGTTCCTCTGGCCGGGATCTGGATCGACGAGCATTTCACGGTGCTGGATTTGATCTGCATCAGAAATGTGGGGAAGAAGCTTCCAGATTATGCAGGTTTTGGCATAATCTGCAGCGTCTCCTCCACTTCCGTCGGATCTGCGCCACCTCCTTCACCTCCTCTACGGATCTGCGCCTCAGAACACATTTATTCTAGATCTCGTAGGGTGGCGCGGAGGTCAGCATCGGAGAGTGTGGCGGATTTCCGACGCCGAGAGAGAGATGGTGGCGGAGGAAGGGAGAGGTGGCAGCTGCGCCGAAAGTGAGAGAGAGAAAGAGAGAGAGAGAGAGAGACGTGACGGTGAAGAGAGAGAGGAGAGAAAGAGAGAAATGAGTGGCCATTTTTTAAAATTTTAAAGTAAGGGGTATTTCTGTCTTTTCAATCAAAAAGTGGACAGTTTTTATTATTTTTATTTTAGTGGACAATTTTTATCTTTACAATATGAAAGTGAATAGTTTTATATATTAACTCAATATTTAATTATATTATATTATATTATTAATTATACTTATCACTCAAAGAGAGGTCTCCAAATAAATAAACTGTTTATAACACGTATTGGTTGATGTAAATATCATGTAATCCAATCATATTTCTTGCTATAATTAAAAAGATAAAAGATCTGAGATTTTTTTTTGCCAGTTTTAAGAGGTATTTGCAGCAATATTTATTTTAATAGCATTCGATTATTTTTACTCACAAAGAAAAATATTTTAATTTTTAACTTCTTTTAACTATATTTCTAGTTTATGTCTTAGGACATCAATGAACATGAATGCAACTCTTCAAATCAAAGTTCTGTTTTCTTAATTCCTCAAAAAAAAAAAAAAAAATATATGTTTTGCTGCGTTTAAATAGAAACTAATGATTTATTTCATTTCATTTCAGATAATAAGTGGAATAATGTAACTTTAACTTAAATATATAATTGCTTTTACAGATTAGTAGTAGAGTATGTATTCAAAGAGAATACTTGTAATATTGTTACATTTTCATATTTATGAGATTATTATGAAAGATATCACAATTTGGATCTGGGCTTGAATATTTAATGGAACAGAACCGATCACCTACCCACCGTGGACAAGAATAATGTTTCCATCGATCATCACTAATGTGACAATTATAATTAGAGTAAGATAATTTTAGTTAGAGTAAAATTTATTAATTCTCCTTCTTAATTACCATTGCCACATTAGTGGAGGGTAGGTGGAATTGCGTCACAAAAGTTAATAAGTTCACATAAGTCAAAACAATTCAATAGCCCAACAAAAGAAGGGTTCGCACAGACACCTCTTTAATGAGTTACTATTTTGATTAAAAATATCATTGTCATAAATGATTATGTGTTCGCTTATCTTTGAGTTTTTTTATTTATTTTTAAATCACATATGAGTTTTTAACATAGTTGATTATAGCCATCTAATACACAATAGTGCCAAAAATTAGTACCTTTGCATAATAACACTCTTATACGTTCTATTTCACTTGGTCTATATCATTTTGTCAAGATTATTTAAAATGATTATAAATGAATTTATGTTTAATATAGAGTAAAATATGTTTAAACTCATTTTCAATGTAAGTATAAAGCGATTATGTAAAAGAAAACAGGCAAAACCGAACGAGATAAGATTGAAAAAAAGTTACAAGAGTGTGTGTTGATCAAGCATTAAGGGGTTAATGCCTAAAGTCTAAAGTCTTGGGTTCGAGTCTCCTATGACGCTTTTTATATTAAGGTGGTCTCATGTGCACTATTTTGAAATGACACGAAGAATTTGTGTTTCTTTATTTAATATTATTAATTTATCAGAAAAAAATTACAATTTGTTTGAAATAGTCATACATCGCTTTCGGAAAAAGTACAGTGACACATTAATGAATCCAAGACCAAGATGGGAGGCAGGTTGCGGACTGGTGGAGGAGAGTGAATATAGTTAATACGAAGTTAGTTATTTTAATTTTTTAACGTAATTTAAATTATACGTATAATTTATAACTAAAAGTTAAAATAAACCATTTAATTTGTAACTAAAAAGTGAATATAGTTAATACGAAGTTAGTTATTTTAATTTTTTAACGTAATTTAAATTATACATATAATTTATAACTAAAAGTTAAAGTAAACCATTTAATTTGTAACTAAAAAGATAGAGAAGTAACAAATAGTCCCTATCATATAACTCCTCATACATTTATATTCTCATCTTTTGAGTTTGAGCTGTTAGTCCCTCAACATCTACTAAAGAATGCAAAATTCCCCCTATTTTTGACAGACAATTAACTTCGTCTAATATTTATTATTATTTTTATTTTCTATTTCTCAAGCGGGTCTCACTCTATTTATCAATGCATTAGAAAGACTATTTTATTTAATATATTTAATGAATTTTCATTTTGTTTGATAACTCGGTACAAGCATGCAAGTTTCGTGCCTTTGTTTTTTTATTGCTTCATTTTTTATTTTATTTTTCATTAGGTTTCACTGAATTTTGCTATGTTAAAGAAGATTTTTTTTTTCTTTAATTTATTTCTATGTGTATTTGATTAATATAAATGTTAATAATTTGAGCAGTTGATATCTGCAAAAATCATGTGTTTTATTTTGTAAATTCAATCATAGATTATAAAATATTTTTGCTTATATAATGGTTGCTAGTAAGAATATAACCTATCAATTGAAACTTTAAGAGAATATAATCTATCAATTGAAACTTTAAGAATTGTGAATCTTATATGTATTTTGCTCTTCTTATTCCTTAATTGGTAATTTATACCTGTAGAGTGGGATCCGTTAGAGAAATAGAAAAACAAATATTGGATGAAATTAAGTGTTCATAAAAAAAATAAGAGGTATTTTGCACTTCTTAGAGCATCCACAACAGATCTCTCAAAAGTAACTTTAAATCTGAGATAAAATGATCATCTAACAGATCACCTATATTAAATTGGGCCCACAAAAAAATTTACACCCCCTCAAATTTAATCCTAAATTTACATCCCCCTGTTAAATTTACATCTCCCTTAAATCTAATTCTAAGTTTATAAAATAGATAAAGAAAAATAAGAGGATTGCTGCGTGCAATTGTAAAATAGGGGTTAAAAATAATTTATGCTCTTAGGAGATGAGGAGACGATGGATGGGCAAACAACCTAAAATTAAACTAAAAATTAAAAGATGGGAAGGTAATTAAACATTAAAATCCAAGTAGGCCAAACTTTATAGCTTTTGACTTCATAGCCCGGGGGTCAGGGTGAAACTTTCCAAACTGCCCAACCCTAAAATCATGAGTGAATTGTTAGAATTATTAATTTTTTGGTATTGGGTTAACATTAAAGTTGACAAATAAACTATAGATAAATAATATAACAAGAAATCTATTGCTACGTTATGGCCACATACAAACTAATTTAATAGATTTTTTTTGAATTTTTTAATTTATTTTTAAACAAAATTTAATTATTTTACTGTAATATATGTCATACCTATTTTTTTATATAAAAAAAATACATTTTTATTTTATTTTTTAAAATAAAAAATTATAAAAAGATAATTACAATGTAGACAATAGAGTAAAATAATTAATTTTTTTTATTTTAAAAATGGATTTAATAAATCAAAAAATTTCCTAATAAAATAAAAAAAATTCCTATTTAACCAATTAATGGGTGGCTACAATACGACTATTTGATATCACTCTGGATAAAATGCTTATAGGCAAATTAATTCGTGCAGGTTAATTAATATAATAAAGAAACAAAAGTGAGTTATTGCACTTGAGTTTAATGAAATCTCAAGCTCCAATAGTCCAATACAGCTTAGTATTGAACTTCAAAATCATAATCGAAAATAGCAAAAGACTAACTATAATCAAATCATCAAATAATGAATCAATTCAGCCAAAATTGATCAAGATGGTGAACATTAAACAAATCCATGATTTGCTAACTATAAGGCATCAACTCAATCATCGGCATGGGAGGTATCGGTAAGACTAACTTAAACTGAAATCGCAATATTTCAATTTGCAAAATTTGCAAAAACTAATCTTGCCGACACATCCCATCCCACTGACTGAGATAATATGAACAAAACAGATTCCACCACCACGACGCAGAGTTTCTAACTAAAAATCGAAATGAGATCAAACCAAGAACAATACGAAATGAGATGAAATCTAGACGAAGCTAAAAATCAGGTCGCAGGCGCCTTTTTATAGAGAGAGTGTGCGGCGGTAGTGAGGCGTAGGGCAAAAGTGGTTAATGGGTTAAATGTAGTGATATTTAGCTAAATGAAGCCCAATAGGCCCATGGATACATATGATACGTAGTAGCCCCATTGCGGTTGGAATTTCGAAAACAGAGTATCGAAAGTTATTGAATAACCGAGAATGATTGCTTACGCCAACATTTCATGTTATCTGGCTACTGCTTTTGTATGAGAGATTAAGGTTTTAACTTTCCAGAACTTATATGTTTTCCATCCAATTGACGTTGTCCATCACTATCTTAATTAGGCTCCATTTTTGGTGGAAAACTACTGATTTTTCTTTATATAAGTTGTTTTTTGACTTGTCTTTGGAGTTTGGTACGGCAATTTCGTTTTTTCATGTTGGGGGTTTACTCAAAAGATTCTAATGAAGCTATAAAAACTCCACTCAGTCAGTCTTAGGATATCTCTAGTGCTTGCTTGCTTGCTTGAGTTGTTCTCCCTAATACAAATCCTATATATACGTATATATTTTCGTTTTGTTTATAAATTTAATTGCCCACAAAAAGAAGTCACATTTTTGTGTAGCTTCTAAATCCCAATTTTTTACTTATTCTTCGTTGTTCTGATCAATGTATTCAGATGTTGATTATTCATAACATGATTCTCAATCATTTTTACTTTTTATTTTCACCATGTTTTATTTTTCGATGAATATGGGCATGAAAAAGAATTAGTTTAGAAGAAAAATATCATGTTTAAAGGCACTCTTTCACTACTTTCACATAACTACCTCAATATGGATATTTACAATGCGGTTGTCATGCTATTAAAAAAAGGGTAGTGATTTTCAGACACCAAGGTGTCTAGACACCTTGGTTTTAACCGGTTTTTATATGGATTTTTGATTGAACCGATTTTTTGTTAATTTATGGTTTTACTAAAATATCCTTTCCTTATATTTCTCAATTACTTTTAATCTTATCTTATTTTTTGTTTGTATTTTCGTTTCTTCCATAATGTTTGCCGTTTTTTTGCCTTTTTTTTTTCGAAAATTATATATATTTTTTGAATTATTTTTTTTTCGAATTTTTTTATTTTTCTTTTAAAATATCCTTTCTTAAATTCCTCAACTACTTTTAATCTTATCCTATTTATCTTGTATTTTAGTTTTTTTTCCCCTATTTTTCGGTTTATTCGAAAATTGTTTTTTTTTTCTGAAAAGTGAAAATTTTATTGATTTTTTTTCGAATTGTTATTTTTTTTCTGAGATTTTATTATTTTTTTCCGACGAATTTATGAATTGTTGTAAACATAATCCTATAGTAATTATTTTTGCATATATTATTTTTTTATTGTTCCGAATTTTTTTTTTCGAAAATATTTTTTTTTTAATTTATCTCATTTGTTTTTCGAATTTTATTTTATTTTTTTCAAAAATTTATGAATTGACTATGTTTTCTTTTAAATTTGTTCGATTATTGAGGGTTCTATTTTCAGCCAATTTTTTTTTCCGAAAATTGTATTAATTTTTTTGATTTATTTTCATTAGAATATCCTTTCCAAAATTATCTCATCCGTTTTTTAGTATTATATTCGATTTTAATTGTTTCTGTTATTTTTTTCTTCTGTAATTTTATTTTATTTTTTTGAAAATTGTATTTTTTTTTTGATTTGTTTCCTTTAATATGGGGATTCTCCTAAAAACCAATTAGATTTGCTTCCACACATATTATATGTTCCAAAAATGAATTATTTATATTTTTCGATTATATTTTATTCATTTTTTTACATTTATTTTAGGATTCTCTTAAAAATAATTGTAGATTGTTTTCATACGTATTATTTTTCTTGAAAATTCTATTATTTATTTTTTTCGAAAATGATGATTTTTTAATTTTTCCTCCACTAATAATTCAGTACGATTAATACTTGTAAATAATGAAGGAATTATTTTTTTTACTTTAATTTTAAATTATACAGTTTACATATTCTTCTGTGCAATACACACTTTTTGCCATTCAATTAAGCAACTACATAATTTGATTATGCAACTCGTAGAAATTATGAACAACAATTGAAAGAATAATAATTAACACTGCAAAAGAACTTCCTCAAAATCAAATCAACATTTAAATCGTTTAATAAAAAATCGCAAAATAAATCAATGAAATTAATCAACTAAAACTGAGAATAAAACTAAATTAATAAATAACTTCAGTGTTCATCGTGTATAAATACCTGCTACAACTATCTTCAATAATAATTGATATTAAGAGTATACGATATTAAGAGTATGGAAGAATAAAGAAGACTTGGAAAAAGAATGAGAGAAAATTAAGAACATAAAATAAAAGATTAAAAACGAAAAAATGAAACACACGACTAACTAATCATCTAGGTTTAATTAAGTAAATAGTAAAAGACAAATATAACCTTTGACTAATTAAAAACTAAAAAAATCGCTATCTAAAACAATTATATCCATGTTGGGCGCATATTTTTCCAACTTAATCCTATCCACTAGATCTTCAATTTTAAATAAAGTATATGTTAAATAGACTTGCGAGCGAAATACAATCGTATTATTCATTTTATTTTATTTTATTTATACCAAATTCACTAATTAATTTCAATATAATGCAAAATGCCATCGTATAATACATTCTTTCTCATTCAAGTATATGTTAAATAGTGACGCGACCGAAATCCAATCGTATGAATCATTTCACTTTATTTTATTTATGACTATATTATATTCACTAATTTAATTTAAATTAATTAACAACTCATAATTTTATAACAAATAGTTATATCGACTTCCAACCTCTGGAGCTGGCCAAAGTCTGGGATGCACCGACGCCGCATAAAGTAAAGGTGATTGCTTGGAGATGCCTGAGGAATAGACTGGCAACATGCGATAATTTGCTTAGAATAAACATTCAGATCGGAATCGAGGAGAGATGGTGCAACGCTTGTGTGTCGTGTGAGGAGACGGCGGAACACCTATTTTTACATTGTCCGAAAGCAGAGGCGGTTTGGAACCAGATACAACAATGGCTCAACATCAAAACGGCAAGGGAAGAAAAGCAGGAGATTGCTTTTAGCGCTGTGGGTGGACACTATTTGGTGGCTATGGAAAAGCATAAACGAAAGCCGATTTCAGAGTAAGGTTTGGGATATTGATAGAATGGTTGTGCAAATTAAGGGGAGTCTTTGGAGTTTGAATGAGGTTTTCAAAACTGTTGAGTTGGGGATTCCTTTTACTTCTTGGTGCTCTAAGGGTTTCAAACTTGATTTGTTGTTTTAACTGGCATCTCTGGTGCCATGTTTTTCCCTCTTCAATGAATTTATACTTTTACTGAACAAAAAAAAAAGTTATATCGACTTCGTTACATACACTATAGCAGTTCATTGTCTTATTGGCATATCGTGTTTAATTATTTACAATAATTAAATTGAATTTCCCTCAAGTATATGTTAAATAGTTTTATATGTTAATTTTATTTTCAAATTCACTAATTAATTTCAAATAATTTATTAACTTTATTTCATTGAGTACAATTATTTCGACTTCGTTAATAACGCAATGATGGTTCGATTAGTTATTATCATATCAATTATAATACTTTATTATAATATATTCAAACAAAGTATATGTTACATACTTTTACAAGCAAAATCCAATTGTTTGATTCACTATTTTTAATTTTCTTATCATTACTTACATTGTAGTAGTTCATTTTATAATTATTATATCACGTTTAATAAAGTATATGTTATTTATTCTTTCGAACAATGCCCCTTCGTATGATTCAGTTTATTATTATTTCTAACGGTTTACTAATGTGGTTGCCACTACCGGACAAGGTGGCAAAGTATTACTCACATATTATTGAGGTCTCAGGTTCAAATCCCCAAGCACCTTTTTCTTGTTATTTATATTTTTTTTATAAACATTCGAAAAAATTCTATAAATGAAAACGATTTTTTTAAAAAATATTCGAAATAAAAATTTAAATGAAACACCTTTTTCTTGATATTTTAGTTCTTTGTTTTTTAAATCATTTTTTTAAATATTCGAAAAAATTATATAAATGAAAACGATTTTTTATTAAATATTCGAAAAAAAAATTAAATGAAACACCTTTCTTGTCATTTTGGTTCTTTGTTTTTTAAATCATTTTCGAAATGTTTTTTTTTAAATATTCGAAAAATATATATAAATGAAAACAAATCTAGGATTATTTTAGAAGAATACCTAAATTAATGGAAACAAATCAAATTAACATAAAATTTGAAAATTAAATTAAATGTGGAAATAAATCTACTATTATTTTAGGGGAATCCCTAAATTAGAGGACTCAAATCTGTATTAAAATTCGAAAAATAAATTATCTATGTAAACAAATTTAGGATTATTTTAGGAGAATCCCTAAATTATTGGAGAATCAAATATGAGATTATTATTTGGAGAAATTTAAATCTCTAAATTATTGGAATCAAATATAAGATTATTTTAGGATAATCGTGGAAATAAATAAAAATAACATAATTTTCGAAAAATAATAAAAATAAATATTAATTTCGAAACAAAAATCCAAATAATAAATAATAAAAATTTGAAACGAATAGAAATTAATTTCGAAAAACAAAATTAATTTCGAAAACTAAATAATAAAATCTTGAAACAAATAAATAAAAAAAATCTGCAATTAAAACTCATATAAATTCCAATTATTATATGATTTATAAATTTTTTGAAAATAAATTAGTGGAATCAAATCTAAGATTATTTTAGGATAATCTCTAAATTGGTGGAAATAAATAAAAATAACATAATTTTCGAAAAATAATAAAAATAAATATTAATTTCGAAAAAAAAATCAAAATAATAAATAATAAAAATTTGAAACGAATAAATATTAATTTCGAAAAACAAAATTAATTTCGAAAACTAAATAATAAAATCTTGAAACAAATAAAAAAAATCTGCAATTAAAACTCATATAAATTCCAATTATTATATGATTTATAATTTTTTTGAAAATAAATAACCTTGTGAGGGACAAACCCCAACCAGCAATTAAAGTTGGAAAACAATTAACTGCAAAAAACGAAAAAGCTGCAAAAAAACGGGAAACATTATGGAAGAAATGAAAATACAAACAAAAAATAAGATAAGATTAAAAGTAATTGAGAAATATAAGGAAAGGATATTTTAGTAAAATCATAAATTAACAAAAAATCGGTTCAATCAAAAATTCATATAAAAATCGGTTAAAACCAAGGTGTCTAGACACCTTGGTGTCTGAAAATCATTATTGTTAAAAAAATTAATTAGAGTATAACATTTTGTAGTAATTTTTTTTCCGACAACTAAGAGCTATACGTTTGAAATCTACATGGAAAATAAAATTAAAAACATAAAGTATGTAGCATAACCGATACCGTATCATCGGGAATCCGAATAGAGGAGTTAAACTGAAAGAAACCTAATATGTTGTTCACACTTACAATCCCCAAATATTCTTCAAACAAACGGTATTGTATTAGTATTATGTTGTACCTATTGTGTAAGAGCATCTGCATCGCTTGTTGCTTCATGCCAGCTCGAGTTGGCACGGTGCTGGAGACACGGCATTGGAGTGTCTCCACAGCTCGTGCTGAGCTCGTTGCTTGGAGCCGGACACAGAGGCTGATTATGTTTGGCGCGTACTGAACACGCGCAATTTTTTTTTAAAAATTGATGTAATTCTAAAAGTTCAATTTTTCTTCTTTTTTTTTGTTTTTTTTTTTTCATTACTTTCTGTATATATATACATCATTCCCACAATTTTTTTCACATCCAAGACAACTCTCTCTTCACATCTCAATCTATTCTCTCACTTTTTTTATTTCAATTTATTCTCTCTAAATTAGTTCAAGAAATTATTGTTTTTTAATTAGTGTTGAATTTTTAATTATAATAATATAAATTAATGTAACTTTTATTTTATTTTAATTAATGCAATGTTGAATTTTTAATTTTAATGAAATGTTGAATTTTAAAATAGAAGAGTAAAAATGAAATTAAATGGAAATGAAGATGATAGCGCAACTTATAGGGCCAATGCACTGGAGAGGAGTGACACTAAGGTGGGGACCACCAATTAGCATCACCCCTTAATTAGCGCCATGCACTGGAGCGGCTCTAAGAAGATAGAAATGTATTAACTATTAATTATCTTCTTCAATTCTATTTGTAAATGAGGTAAGGCTTAATTGAAGAATATATGGGAAATATGAGCGTAAATACCATATACTAATATTTTTATTTGGCTTTGTTCTTTAATTCCATCAATCATACGATGTCCTATTTGCCACATAATTATCCCCTTTTCTTTATTTTTTGATGTTGTTATAAACATGAATTAATTTTTGGCTTATCGAATTTCTCTCATTAAATATCAAAATAATTGTAGCTAGTATATATTATTTGAAAAAAAAAAGTTATTCATACAACGTTGTACAGTAATTATTTGGAAACACCATAAGAATATGGTAAAAAGTCACATTTTACCTTTAAAAATTGAATATGAATTATCCACATCGGTATCAACGTGGACTTTTGCCATGCTAAATAATCTCTCGGCCACAGAAAGATATTTTTTTTGGGGGGGGGGGGGGGGGGGGGGAGAGAAAAGAAGGTAATCGTGATTCCAAATTGTAAATAATACTTACGTCAAAATATATCAGTCAAACGTTGAATTAAAAGAGCAAGAAGTATAGTATTTACACAATTATTATCAATTGACATATATTACTTCCGACTTGCTGCCTTTGAAATCTGGCAACTTGTGATTAGATTATTATTTTACAAAATACAATTAAAATTAATCTAGCTATATTAGACCCATTCAATCTTCCCATTGATGAGAAAGAGAGGGAGGGAGCTTTGACAAATATGAACGGACAATTGTACATGAATTATATTGAAAATATTCCAAAATGAAGGGAGCCAAGTAGGCAGACTTTGTTAAAAGGCCACAATTTAGTATGTTTTGAACTGCAATCGAGCTGCAGCTTCTCACTTGCCTTTTGCTTTCATACTCTAGCTAGCCCCTTTATTTTCTTACTTTTCAAATAAATGTCATAAAAAATTTGTCTATTGAAAAGGTAAATATCATCTCATGGCCTTAATTAGATGTATATTGACTCGTGCATTTTTAAATTTTTTTTAATAGTTTAATTAGATTCTTTGAAACGAAAATTCATGTGTGGCCGGCCATCCGCAATTATATTTTCAGTTTAATTTAATTAATTATTAGTTCAAATTTATTTATTTTCATTTAAAATATCATGCATCAGAGTGCCTATTTCTTTTATTATTAATTTATTAGTTTTAGAGTTATATACAATCGAGAGAGAGATAATTTTCTACTTCAAAATAATTCCATATATGCTACAATTGGTAAAATACATCTCGCCCGGTGCTTTTCATTCATTCACAAAAGTCCATACAAATTGTTCAAATATAGTACTCCATCAAACCTAATGTATTTGAATAACACTTTTACAGGATTGTCTAGACACAAATAAAAACACACACCACGCAACCTTCTAATTTAATTATGATGGACCCACATTCCAAATGAGGAAGAACTAATTGTATTGTATCACTACCAAATTATAAAAGAGTTGATAATGTGAACCGGATTAGCTCGTGCCCCGGTGCCCGTTTCGACTCGCCCCATCTTCGACTCATTTCACCCAGTTTCATCCAGTTATTATATGTTAATGATAGTTTTATTAACAATAAATGACACTATTATTGAAAACAAATACTATCACTTTTATCAATAACAAATGACATCATGCATATAAAACATTAGTGATATTTTTTTTAAACATTAATTAATACTTTTCTTGAATATAAATGATACTTTTCACAAATATTTTTTACAAAAATAAATGATACTTTGTATAAAAATAAATAATACATTACAAATAATATTTTTAATGCATGTAAATAACACTTTTAATACTAACCAAAAAAAATGATGCTTTTGTTAGATGGACCGGAACAAGGCGAACCCCGGGTTGACGGGCCGCACAATACATCCATCCTGCTGGGAGAATTTGCCATTACAAAATGAATATATCATGATTCTTTTGCAAGTATCTCAGCTCCAGTTCATATCCAACTATACAAGAATGTAATAAGCTAAGTCAGCCACGCACACAAAACACATAGAAAACACAGTCACACGCACATATCTCTTGAATATACCTTTGGGCCACTCTCACAATTAAACAAATCAAAACATCATTATCAGCCATATTTTCTTCAGTAATCTCTTGTTAATCACTACCACTAACTCCTACAACATCAGCTGGATTATTGTGTTGACTTTTTTCGGGTTAAGTCGGATTTGAAGGTGAAAGATATTTAGTTAGCCTTTTCCCTCTATATAAAGCAATTTATTGCTAGGCTTTTATCCCATCTTCAACTTCTCAAAAATCAGCTTTCAACCTTTTCTGCAAATCTTTTATTTTTCTTCAAGAAGAAAAAAGAAGGAAGAAAATGGCGATTAATGGATTTCTCTTTGCATCGATCTTGATTTCGTGCTTGGCGGCCACTTGCTACGGTATTACCTTCTCTTCTCTCCAGAGAACTCTTGATGTCACTGCTTCACCTCAATCTGGCCAAGGTAAAACTCTCTCTCTCTCTCTCTCTCTCTGTTTGTGATATCCTTTATGAGTCATTCAATTTGACCTCTCTAATTAAGGGCCTGACGAAGAAGCCTCCCTAAATTTAGTCAAGTGGAATGAACAATTTATGACTGAATTGGATATTGAAAGAGGGTAGTGGACCAGTGGTTAAAAAACAAATGCTCTAGTCAAATTATTGAGATTCAAACATTACAATAACGATTCGTGAATCGCCCCGGACAATTTATGATTGCATTAGGCTGAAAAGAGGCGATTGGTAGAAAAATAAAATCTTGAGTGGAATTTCTTCTATAGATACATTCGATTCAAACGTTACTAGTTCAAAATTGGAAGCTAGTGATAGTGATAAGGAGTCATGATATGCAGTTCTGAAAGCGGGAGAAGACAATATAACCGTGACGTGGTCGGTGAACACGAGCTTCCCCGCGGGGACGGACTCGAGCTACAAGACAGTGAAGGTGAAGCTGTGCTACGCTCCCATCAGCCAGAAGGATCGTGGCTGGAGGAAAACCGTCGACATCATGAAGAAGGATAAGACATGCCAACACTTGATCGTCAGCAGACCCTACACCTCTTCCAACAACACCATCACCTACACAGTGAAGAGAGACGTGCCCACCGCCACCTATTTCATTAGGGCCTACGTCTTCAACGCCGCCGCCGAAGAGGTCGGCTACGGCCAGACCACCGATGCTCACAAGACCACCAACTTGTTCTCGGTTGATGCAGTCTCGGGCCGCCACGTGTCGCTCGACATCGCGTCGGTTTGCTTCTCCGCCTTCTCCATCGTATCCCTCTTTGGCTTCTTCTTCTTGGAGAAGAGGAAATCCAAGGCATTGGCAGCCAAGTGATTTTTATTTGTTTTAACTTTTTTTTAGTTGGGTTTTTTGTTTTGTATAATGTGGGGGGAAAAGAAGGGGGTGTGGTTTAGTGATTCATGTATGGGGTAAGTGATTCTTGGGAGATGAATCATTGTGTGATGCATAAAGTTGAATTTGAGAGGTTGGTATTCTCTCAGGATGTTGAATTAATGGATCTTAATTTCTGTATATTTCTTCTTTTCCAATCTCATGCTTTGACATTTTGTTTTAGTCGACTCTTTTGGTGGGGAGGGTAGATGGAACTGTTTTTTTTTTCTTTACTGACATTTTTTTACTGAAAAGATTATAATGAGTCTTTTCTGAGAGTTTTTAGGTTTGTTCCTTTTGATCTTAGTTAAATTTCATTTCATCATAGGTATAGAATTAAAATTTCTTAGATTTCATCAGTCATCAAATTGCATTAGTATATAAGCCTAGGCTATAAAGAGTTGAGTCGAGCTAGCATATTAATTAGATATGCAATTGAGCTTGTGCTTGAAATTTCCCTCGGAAACAAAATACTATATGAATTTTCTTCTAAAAAACAATAAGTAAATATGAAATTGTAATAATAAAAAAAAAAAAGACGATTTGAATTATTGTTCATGTTCGATCAAAAGCATATGATCGTGTTTATATAATTTTATAGTATATATTTTGAGCTTGACTAACAGATTCAGATCATCCATAAATTAGGTCTCAATAAGAGTATACAATACAATAAATTCAATCTCGATTTGGTAAAATAGTCAACCAAAATTGGTAAATAAAAAGTCATTGCACATTGGTTACTTTTTTTATGGACACTATATTCTCCGTACACGCTTGAATATAGGAAGGAACGTGGCAATTTCCAAAAGTCAATGAAGATGAGAATGACAATTTGCAGAGCACAACTACTGACAGATAAGTTTTGATACTTTGTTTATCATAAACACAGCTAAATTGTGATGTGGTAATATCGTCAGTGTTAGTGTTCCGTATTATTGTTATTCGATTTGAAATATGACGATTGACGATATTGTTCAAATCAATTAAAAATAACACGAACGATATTATTCAAGTAACGTTTGCACACTCCATGCACCCAGACAACTTTGAGTCTTCTAGAATCATAAGACTCAATCGAACAAAGTGTAATAAATGGTGTGGGATTTAAGTGAATCTCATGCGTTATTTATGAGAACCAAGTTCTTGTTTGTAAATTTGTTTAGGATCACAAGTGTTTCTGACATTAAATAGTTTTGTGAATGAAGAATTATGCGAACAGATAATTGGAAAATGCAAGTCAAGTGCAAGATAGAGACTAAGATAAAATAAAAGAAATAGAATATGCAATTATGCAAAGTCAACTGAAAGATGCATGTTTGATACTCCACGTAGCATCAAGGATCATCTATTGATGATATAGATGGAGTATTAGAGCACGCAAGTGAAGTACTGAGATAAGGGGAGCCAGTATGTCCCTTGGTCAAGCGTTAAAGGGTTAATGCCTAAAGTCAAAGATCTTGGGTTCGATTCCCCTGTGACGCGGTTTTTAAATTTCTTTATTTAATACTGTTAATTTATCAAAATAAAATAAAATAAGGAGAGCCACATAGGTTGATCTAATGAAACTGAATTTTAATGAACCAAGTTCTTCTAGTTTAATGGAGCACGACCTTCACCCTACATTGGTAGAGTGGACCATAATTAATCTTCTACTCAAGCAACACTTGCACATGGTTTAAAGAAAATTACAAGATAAGGAGGAGATAAGATGAAATTAAAATACCTTATGATTGATGAGCTACATTAGCTCATTTCTTTTCTTCCTTTTACTTTACTTGGAAATCTTTTCTTCATTTACAAAGCTATATACAAAATCATCAGAAGCAAGCATATCATAAATGAACATTACTCAAATCATTGGCAGGAATATCAATGAAAATTCAAGTTCATCAACACTCAAATACAAGAAATCCATTAGTATAAATCACATAAATGAACAAGGTTAAGCTTCAAAATGTGCACAAAGACAAAGTTCAGAAAGGGCTAAGAAAAGACTATCAACAACACTATAAATTCAAGAAAAAATCAAGAATCATGTATATATTCACATGGATCAATCAATACACATCAGTCCTCAAAGAACACAACCAAAGACACAGAAAAACATGGGTGTGATCCGACTAGCGACTGTAAACAATTTCCTGAGTCTTCAATCTATCCGTACCGCACAGAAGCAAACCACTCGGGTACAGATCAATGTGCCCGAAAGCATTGGTCCCCGGGGGGCACTCCAGCGCAGCCTCAAGAATCCGGTGGTGAACCCCATAGGAGTCGACCGAGTACCCCCCCTTGTGATCATGCCCAGCAAGGCAAACCTTCACACAATCATACCGGTGTATCAAGTCCATCACCTCGTTGTAGTTCCACAGCAGCGCCTCATTAGAGGAGGCCTGAGGATCCAAAGGCAGATGGCAGCAGATCACCACCTTCTGATTCGAGCACGTTGCATCTTGAAGGACTCCATCCAACCACTCAAGCTGCTCTTTCCCTACTGCTCCATTGAACATGAGGAACCTCCTGTCCCTTCCAAGAAGACCATTCGGACTATTCTTGTCTGAATTCGGATTTCTCTCCCAAAGAAAATCAGCTGCTTTCACTGCATTCGGATGATCATCAGGCCAGCCGATGGCACTGATGTCATAACCATCAAGGACAACAAATCTGTATTCTGGAACGGGAGAGAAATCATAATAGGCATGAAGATCGGTTGTAGGGATGTTCAGCATAGGCAGCAATGTTTCGCGAGAGAGATTGTATAGACAGTGGTTGCCTATCATGTGATATATAGGGCCATTGAAGAGGCTGAATTCATTGACGATATTCTTGACAGCAGCCAGAGATTGATCTTTGGGGCAGTATCCATCGACTATGTCCCCAAAATTGATCACAAAGTTCACCTTTTCTTCGTTCCATTTCTTGACTGCTCTTTGCAGCACATGGAGGCTGTGCCTGTAATAGCGAGGAACACCAAGAAATGAGCTGCCATCTGGGATGTCAGCATACTGAACATCGGATATTACCCCCAAGGAAGCTAGAGGCTTTTCTCCTTGTGCAGTGAAAAGCCCTTCTGCATAACCCATTGAGCACCAAAATAGAGTGCCCTGAAAAATGATAAAACGCTTATTTGCTAATGTTAACTTTAATTTTTGCAATAAACTCAACAGAGTACATATATAGATGGATACATCATACATGATTAAATTATAAGCGTTGCAAGTTCAAACTATTCCTACAGAATGCCAACACCTTTCAGACAAACTAGTCTTGATCTCATCAGAAGCAAAACTCGAATATACATCAGAAAATAGACTGCATTTGGAGTACTCAAATTGTGATATCATTTATACTAATATTCATTCAATGATGATAGTAATTTAATTTCCAACCCAAAGAGTAGCAGCATTTCCATAACAACTGATTAATATTCATCAAAACAGAAGTACCTGTGATTGGATAAATAAGTTCCCACATTCTAAAACAGAAATGAAAATGAAAGCAATGTAACAAAAATATAAGGCTTGAAGGGAAAATTGGCTAATATAGATATTAGCTCACAGAAATATTGATCACCATATTTTTCTCATTCTATGATTCTAGAGCTCAGAATGTTGAATGCAGCTGTTTTTAATTAAACAGGAAAAGGAATTAGAATATACTATCAAATAACAAAATTTTAGAAAAATGAAGGTCAAAAGAAAAGAAAAGGAAAAAGAAAAAAAAATACACAAACACAATTGGTGCCATATAAACATAAAAGATCAGTTTTTGGGATTTGAATGAAGTTTCCAGCAGCAAGAGTTAATACACCAACAAACAGATCACGTGATTCTTCCCCTTAAAGACAGAAATATGCAATGTAATTCCTAAAATTCCTTCACCAATATTGTGAAATTACTAACGAGAAATTGAAAATCAGCATATTCCCAGAAAACAAAACAGGCAAGAATATGAAGACAATAAGAAAAAACGCAAATGATGCATGAAAATCAAGAAGAAGAAAAATACAGGTAATAATATTACAAGAGAAAACAACGCACCCTTCTCCAGAAATCAAAGCTCCAACTGCTGAGATTGAAGAGAGGGGGACGAGACAAGGTGGCTGCAGCGTCGAAATATATGTGTATGTAATGTATATGTATATATTATATGAAGGCGTCGAACGACGTTGTTCCCTCAATATATGCCGCGTGCTGTGGTCGGTTACCTAAATTTGATTCCAATAGAATGATTTATACTAGGAAACGATTTGGATAATCTTTATCGAAGATCAAATTCTTTCTACGAATTTGAGTTGAACCCAACTCCGTTCACGAGTTGGAATGTAATTGTATCTAACATCGCCGGATTAAATGTTAAAAAGTGTGAGTTTCATTCATTTATTTAGCAACAAAAACTAAATTTTGCGGGTTCACGAGTTTACAAATATAAGTAAGTTTTTTTTTTTCCCTAAAAAAAAAAAAAATATAAGTAAGTTTTTAAGCGTATATGTATTTCAGTTTGAATTAATGTTTATATTTTCTAGAAAATGTAATATATTGTAATCTATTAAAAATGATATTACTCATGTTAGATTAATAGTTTTAAAATCCGAGCTAGTTTAAATATAATCAAATAAGTAATTCACTTCGCAATTTCTACACCATACAAAGATTGAAAAATAACTGACTCCAGACTCAATTTTGACTTCTGAGCTTAACCTAAGCTTTATTTATCAAATCATTTTAAGATTCATGAGTTTACACGAGACTGAGAGAATTTTGTTAATTTAATCTAAATTTTAAATATTCATTTTTTTTGCTTATAAATAAATTATTTTATTATAAAAAATACAACATATTTACAGCTTCATTATTTTCATTTAATGAATATAATTAATTTAAAACACATGCATCTATAATATACTTCATCCGTCCACAAAAATTGTATTGTAGAATGGAAGGCACGAGTTTTAATAAAAATGTTATTTACGTGTAAATACACGAATTTTCAGCATTTTCTGATTTTTCATGAACTTTTTTTTAAAACCTAAATACACAAACTTTGTATCCGTCTGATTTTTCCCATGGCAAGCAATTATGATTAAATTATAACAGACTTTGCTTCTATGTGGTGTATTATTATTTATGTGGCATACACGTGTCAATTTTAATTTAGGTTATCCATATAGATACACAAACTTTCAAGATTTTCTAATTTTTCATGCGAATTTGATGTTCTTCTTATTTCTCTCACAAAATTCGTTTTCCTCGTATTTTTTAATTAGTTTGTGTTGCAATTAGTTATGATTAAATTGTTAAAATTCAAACTTTTTTTATGTGTTAATAGACCGAGAAATTAAAAAGCTTTAACTTGATCTTTGGATCCAAAAAATGTGCAAATTCTAATTTATCATAATAACTTGTGTAGATTCGAATTCATGGTACGTTTATTTTGATTAAATCAAGATGAATTTTTGATGCACCGTGCACAAAATATACCAAAATGTTTCCCTACATATATTACTAATTCTATTACATAAAATACATGTGACGAGGAGTAAAGCATACGAATACTTGAATTTTTGCGCAAGTTAAATTTTAGCGCTAGAACTGAGCAGAGGAAAGTCATCCCAGTCAATGTCCATCGAGGAGCTCCTATCTAGTCGGGGTGTTTTTGGTCAGCCAATGACATTTCTACCATAAAGATTGCCAGCGTCGGAGGATTCGACAGGACAGGAATCTTACAGCTCTGGACATAAGACGAAGGCCCGACAATTACTGACACGCCTGCTCCACCTCGCGTACGAGATTGCTTCCCTAACCAACTCAAGCCGAAAATACTTAAATACCCTTCCAATGTAGATCTATAAATAGCGGCTTTCTCTTGTATCCAGGGCCGGCCCTTATGTTAATTTGGTGGGGCAATGGCCTAGGGCCCCCAATTTTTGGGGCCCCCAAAATTTAGGCCCACTTATATTATACCCTACCATAAAAAAAATATATATGTATTCTGAATTGCAAGTGCTACAAATGTGTTTATCATCTGAAACAAAATCGCTTGGTGAGGTTCTTGAATTTATTAAAGTTTCAGATTGCTTTCCAAATGTTTCTATTGCATATAGAATATTATTGACTATACCAGTTACTGTAGCTTCAGCAGAAAGAAGTTTTTCAAAATTAAAATTGATAAAATCATATTTGGATTCTACTATGTCTCAAGAAAGGTTGAATGGATTAGCGGTTTTATGCATTGAACATGAGGTATTAGAAAAGCTTGATCTTGAAGAAATTAATGATGATTTTGCGTCTCAAAATGCTAGAAGATCTAAGTTATTTTTATAATTATTTTATCATTGTTTTCTAGTTTATTGCACTTTATGGTCAATGTTGCAGGTTTACAGCTATCTCAAATTTGCTACAACTTCTCGAAGCTTCTTCTATTAGGGGCCCCTTTTTTTCCTTTTCGCCTAGGGCCCCCGAAATGTCAGGGCCGGCCCTGCTTGTATCGTAGGCACGAACAATATGAAATAGACTACTTATTCACTCTTGCTCTCCACTTAAGTCTCTCATTAACAACACAATTACAGGTGAAACATCCAACTCTAATCACTGAAACCTTTAGCATAATTAGCGAACACCTCAACATGTACCAAGTTAACATTGTATTTTCATTCTTTCAAAAGAACATTGTACTTTCAACCTAATCTATACTATATTAAAAAGACAACTTTTAATTTAAGAGTGAAAATTTTATCATTATAATAAAAATATTTTCTTTTTTTATCTTTTTTATTTTATTTTATTTTTTTATAAAATTATGAAATTGAACTAATTACAAAATATTTTATATGCATATCAAATTAAAAATCACGATAAGAAATTTAATTTAATATGTTTTTATGCAAATACTCCATCCGTCCCACTGTATTTGATACTCTTTTTATTTTGGGCGTCCCACTGTAAGTGAAACACTTTCATTTTTGGATAAAATTTTTTCCCTTTAAACACATTTTCACTTTTCCACCTACATACAAAATACACTTTTCCTAATTTCTATGCCCAAAAAAAAGATCTCACTTACAGTGAGGGAGCATTTGATTTTAAAAAATAAATTAAATAAATCAAAATTTTTCTTATTATACTAATTTGTGGATACAATGTGGCTGCATAGATTTATTGTAAAAATAAATACTCCCTCCGTCCGCCAAAATTATGTAAAATTGCTTGGGCACGAGATTTAATAAAATTGGTGATGATTTTAATGTAGTGGAAAAAGGGTCCCACCACTTTATGAGATGTGTGGTTGAGATTAAATTTTGAGTGAGTTTTTTATAAATAAAGAGTGTTAGTAAGAATAAAATATTAAAGAGGATGATGGGACCATTGCCATAAAAAGAAAGTGACATAATCTTAACGGACGCCAAATATAGTAATTTTTACATAATCTTGGCGGACGGAGTAGAAAGTTTATGCAAATAACTAGACAACTTCAACTATGTTTACAAAAGCCTCTTTATTAGATACAAAACATACAGACCGTAACAAAGCCAGAAACGGTTGGTCAAATCTACCTCTATAGTTAAGAAGTCTACATCCCAGGTAAATCAAATAAAAAATAAAAAATTGCAAACTTCTCAAATGCCAAATACAAGACAAGAGGGAGGAAAGGGAGATCCACGGCCTCGATAACTCCCCCAAAATGTAAATCTATGTACAATTTCACTTGCGCAGCAGGTCAGAGTTTCACCCTCGACCTTCATCATAAGAGGTCATAAGATCTCGGTGCAGCTCCATCGCTGGTATGAAGGCCAAAAGTGCAACTCCATAGCAACATGGCATTGCTTCACGTTGACCTGACATGGATCAATATTTAGCTCCGGCTCCCTAATGTTCAATATCTCCTCAGGTGATCCCTAGTGAAGAAAGGGTGCCGTAGGGCTTCCTCAGCTGACAATCTTTCAGAGGGTTCGTATTTCAAAAGGCCTTGTAACAGATTAATGAGGTCTCCAGCAGAATGATCTACATGTTGCATTATCAAATTTTGAAGCCTAGGCAGCTTCAATACGGATTTGATACTATCTCTAGATGCTGCTCCCTCCGGCCAATCTAACCTACCCCTCCTAACATACTTCTCAGCATGTCGGCTGGAAAACAATGCAGCAAACAAAAATTAGCAATTGCTTTTATTAGTTTAGCTACACCCACCACAAGGTGAAAGAAGGCGATAGCTTACTCTGCTTTCTTCAACATGTGCTGGGGTAGTGGTCCAAGGACTCTTTCCATCATTGCAAGGTGCTCCAAATTTTCATGGGTTTGGAACAATGCTTCACCCTACAAGCAGTAATAGGGTCATGGTTGAGAAATTACATAAAAGTAATAGCAACATAAGCTGATGGACAGTAATAATTCTAGCATACCGAGCAGAGCTCCACCAGGATACAGCCAACACTCCATACGTCACAAGGGTAGCTCCACCCAAGACCTACTCAGCCAAAAAACCAAAATACAAGAGTTCAGGAACTCATGCAGGGAATAATATTATATGAGGAAATCCAAATACAGGCATTATATTACTAAATTCACTACCTAGGATGACCTCAGGAGCTCGGTAATGCCGAGTAGAGACGATGTACGACTGGTCCTGCCTGTCATAGGTCGTGCTGCCAAAATCAATTACCTTGATAGCACTTGACTTAGGAATTCTCTTGTAATATGAACTATCCTTGGGTGACCTCGACAGACCCTGATTAACATTTAAAAAAAAAAAACATGAAACAAATATCACTGCAAAACTACAATATCAACAAATAGCAGGAAGTAATTTATAGACTTCTGAAAGTATACTAAATGAAAAGATCACAATAGCTACCTTGTAATCAGGAACCTTTATGTAATCCGGTGAGACTAGAAGAATATTTTCAGGCTTCAAGTCCGTGTGGATGAGGTGCAAATCATGCATAACTGAGGTGATAGAGAAAAGTTCAACACAAAAGGGCAACACCAAATAAGAAAGCTTATACCTATTGTGGTTATGTGAAATAAATCATAACTAATGCAGAAGGGTGATTTATCCATGCAGAAATATGTAAGACTAAAGTGTTACTAATGGGAGGAACTATTTACACACATGCTACACAATCCAACAGTTGTCTGCCAATCTCACGGACAAGATCAATGGGAAATGAGCGATAATTGTTTTTGCGTAGGAAATCGTATAAGCTTGGTCCAAGCTTCTCAAAGACCTGTTGAAACCATTTAAGTCCACGGACAACTTTAACTCCCATAATATTTGTTAGGTTGGGGAAATGAATCCACCAAATCAATTATATACTTACAATACAGATATGGTTACGATAGTCAAACCAGTTCCGTATTTGAACACAACTGCAAGGAATAAACTTGTTCAACCTCTGCAATCATTCACAAAAGCCCAAAAGAGTGGCAATGTCATTATAAAGTACAAATTAAGAACTCACCGATTGCCACCTTTGTCATGTCTACCAAGTTGTTGGAGCACATCTATCTCAATCATTGCAGCTTCACGGTACTTCTTAATTCCACGGACAATTTTCACGGCAACCATTTCCTTTTTTTCCCTATCCCAGCATTCCAAAACCTGACCAAAGGTACCTGTATTGAATATTCTTACTTAGTAAAGGCAAATAAAGAAAAACATGAGAACAGAAACTCAATAAAAGGAATTGAACTTACCTTCACCCATCTTGCTGTGAATCTTATCTGCACAGAGAGAGACAAACAAAACAACATCATTACAAGAGTGTAATATTATGCAAACACATATATAATCTACACAAAAACATCACACATTATCTTTTAATCCACCAATACAAAGAACTTCTTTCATTCTTTTAAGACTTAATTATGATAAACTCGACATTCATTCTAAATCAAAGTGTAAACAAACATTCAAATTGAAAGCCCAAACTTATAAAATGAAGTAAACGCCAATTAATCCACACAGATGATATAAACAACAAAAGCAATGACAAGAATAACACATTCTTATGGTGGCGAAGGTAATTACAGCGAGAAGTTAAATTATCTCCGATCTCAAACATATAATGGCCATCTTTGTCATCTTCTCGCAACGGGGGAGAACCATTTCGAGCCAAGCCCTTAACAAACAGAGAACTAGATTGGTCCCAGATGGCTCTTGAAGGTGCATAGCTCGTCACGTTTCCAATCTCTTGTCCAGAAAAGAATCCTAGCTGAGCCTACACACAGCCATCCATTCACATTTTCCTCATCATCAAAAATCACTTATTTTGTTTACCTCCTTACTACCACAAGGTACCATACCAACAATATCCCCCATACAACCAACCAAGAACCAAAAAAGACTATATTTCAAAACAAGTACTCATCTAACAATTAAAAAAATCCAATAACAAAAAAACCACGAAAATCTTCAATAGAAATGCAATAGAACAGATTTTTGTACGCAATTAATCAAAACCTCATAAAACCAAAAAAGTAGCCAATTTCTTCAGAATAAAAAATAAATTAATTAATTAATCAAAAGCATATAATTTAACATTCAAGGCCAGATCATATAATCAAAGAAGTATAGCTAAAGCCCAAAAAATCATGATAAAACGATAAAGAAATTAACAGATCTACAAGAATTTACATCACGGAACCACGACGTATCGATGAAAAAATATTACTCATACCTGATCCGATAAAAACCACAATTTTCCATCAGATCTACAAAAAAATAAGGAAAAGAAAAAAACGAAAAAGACCCGAATTCACAGATCTGATCGAAAAATTACCTGAGGGCCTTGAGGAAGAACATCCCAGCCCAAACGAGGCCTCTTTCTCGGCCGGCGATCCATCGTCAGCTCAGTCACGCGTTCCATCTCCATCTCGGAACAACACGAAAATTCTAGAGAGAGAATGATTTTTTTAGAGAGAGAAAAGTCTAGGGTTTGAAGAGACAGCTGCAAAGATAATCAACTGATGCGTGAAGATGCCACCTAATATTGACCTAACATTGCGTGCCCAGCCAATTTCGTCAAAATCTGACCGTACACGTGGCGCTCTCGCCTCTCCTGCTTTATGTGGATGATTCCTCTCTTATCTTTAAAGAAATTTAAAAATCTGGGTTCTATTTTTATTCTATTTGGGCTATGTTGAATAAAAAGAGTTCTATTTCGGCCCATTAAGGTTGAACTATTATTGGTGCTTCAAAAGTTAGGGTTCCCATGTCATTTGACGAATTCACCCTTGGAGAAGTTTATATTTTTAGTTGACACCCAAACTAAAATATTTGTCCTTGAATTCAATCTACATTAGGGCCTAGGAGTGTGCATTCGGTTTTTCGATTCGATTTTTGCTAAAATCAAATTTATATTTGGTTTTTAAAGAAAACAAACCGAATCGAATTAACTGAATTAACCGAACCGAAAAATTGATTTTTTTTTAATAAAAATCAAACCAAGTCAAAAAAAAAATCAAAAAATCGAAGAAAGAAAATAAAAAAATACTAAGAAATTAAATTAAATTAATTTGTATTTAATATCAAAATTATAATCAATATGTATATATATTCATATGTTACTATGTTTAATTCATGCTTAGCTAAGAAACGGTTTAATTAATGCTTAAATAAAAATATGGTAAAGATTATAATCTATATATCTATATATATATATATATATCTATATAAAAGCTCAACCAAGTTATATTTTCCCGCCAAAATCACTTTACTATTTTTAGAATTAATTTTTTTATTGTAATTTTTAGAAACTATATAGAAAATTTTCTATATTATATGTATATATATATATAGAGAGAGAGAGAGATAGAGAGGAATGTTATGCTACATACCTTATGTGAGCATCACTCACGTTTAGCGATCGTTAGCATTATCTTTTTTGTTTTAGATATTTATTTTTATTCTAATACTTCATAAATCGTTATTATGGTCATTAATTTTAAAAATAACATAAAAACCAAAGTCTAATTTGTTCTTTTTATTAGTTATTTGAAGTTAAAAGGAATGTGAATAAATCGGACTTTGATTTTTTGTTATTTATAAAATTAATGATCCTAATAACAATTTATGAAGTATTAGAATAAAAATAAATGTCTAAAACAAAAAAGATAATGCTATCAAGGGCTAAACGTGAGTGGTGCTCACATAAGGTATGTAGCATAACCACTTTCAAAAATAGTACTATATTTTCCAGCCAAAAATCACCTTACTATTTATGGATATAATTTTTAATTTCTAATTTTTTTTATTCATTTCGTCTACTCTAGATTATACAGATATTTGTTTGTTATGATTTTTTCTATTGATATAATTTATCACATTTTCATAGTTTTTTCAAAATAAAATGTATGCAATTTCAGTAAATTTAAATGGTGTGCTAGTACAAAATTAAACTCTTTAATCTACTTTTTTTTTTATTTTTAAAGAAAAATCGATAATTGTTCTCCAATTAATGATTTTTCATTAAGACATTTTCATAGTTTCTAGGTTGTATTATTATTTTATCTAAATACAAATTTTAAAATTAAACTATATATTCACTAAAAATAAAAAAGTGCATTAAATATAATACATTACCACTCACATACACGCGCGTGCGCGCACATACACACACACACACACATATATATATATATATATATATATTAGTACTGTATATATTTCAGTATAAATTTTGTATAAGTTATTTTTAATATAATGTATATATATTATATCATCATTAATTTTTCCATGTATGGTTTTCATATGGACGAAATTAAAATTCAGTGTATCTTTATATATATAAAAAGCAAAGTAAATGTAAATAAATTCAATTAGAAGGGTATAATTGGAATTTGAATGACAAATTATAAAACTAATTCAGCAAAAATCGTGGACTTATTATGGAAACCGCATCTTCAATTTTTTTCTTTCTTAATGATATACTATTGGTATCAAATTGTGTTTTTAACTTTTTAGGATTATTATATCTCTAAACAAACTTAATCAATAACTTGAATTATAATGTTAAAAATAAAAATATAAATATAAAATAAATAATTATATCAACTAAATAAATGTTATTTTATTTTATTTATATTTTGCGGGATTTCATCTTGAATTATAGATGCATCTTAAATGAAAGAATGTGGAAAATCATTTAATTTAATATGTATTGAATCTGAAATAAATAAATAAATTCAACAAAATAAATGTTTTCTATATTATTTTACTTATGATATTTTGATTATTATATTATGCATTAGATTTATTTAATGTATAAAATTTATTAATAAAACAAAATTACAAAATATAGTTTAGTTTTTTATAATAATGTATTTATATATGGTTCTTATTTTATTTTACATTATTATTTTAAATATATAATCTGTGTGCATTGCATAAGTGTTATATTAATATATATTAATACAATATTATTGAATTGAATTTGTTATGATTCAACATATTATTTGAATGAAATAACTTTTTATTTTTTTATTTTTCCTTATATATATATATACACACACTATATATATTACTTGATTTGACTATTAATTATAATTTTGTATTTTGTATTTGAAAGTAGTTTTTAATATGGTTTATATCATTAGCAACTTATTATATAAGTGATACTATATCTATATATAAACAAATATTATATTTTTGCATAAATTACGTTGGTTATATTAAAATATTAGATCAAGTTGCAAATAATAAATTTGATATTAAAAGTAAATTTTTTAGATTATATTGATAATTACTCTCTACGCCCACAAAAACAGTCTATTTTTGTCATTTAACGACGTCCACAAAAATTAGTCTCAATATATTTTTCGAAAGTTTGCATCACATGATAGATCCGATGGATCTTTTTCTTCACTCACAATATAATTAATTATCATTATTTATACTACTTTCTAAGTGTGATCCTTTATTCATTCACAATACACTACCATTTTTACTAAAATTTATATCATCTTTTTCTTGGAGTATTTTTTATGAACGAAGAAAATATAAAATATATATACAATTTATGCGAGTCTAAGATTACAATCACCGCGCATAGCGCGGGAGATACACTAGTTTATATAACAACTTTATATAGTTGAAAAAAATACCAAAATTCACTAATAATTTGTGGATTTACAGTCAATTAACGCCTCAAAAAAATATGTTGTGAAATCCAAATCAGTAAAAAGTAATTAAAAGTTCCAAAAACCCTTTCAAGACTAATAGAAAATTTGAAAGGAAAATATCTATATATTTTGGTGGAAATTTTAAATAGATAATAATAATCATTAGATAAAAAGGTTTTGTCAAGATCTTAGCCAATTATTTGATAAGCCTCAAACTATAAAATAGTTTCATCTTCATTTTAATGTTGCTATCCTTATTAGAGCTATTTTATATAAAAATATAAGTAATTTATAGAATTTTATTTTCTAAATATAATATTCTAAAAATATAATTTTTTTACTATTTTAATTAAATAGGTATCACCGTGCATCGCACGGGAATAATACTAGTTAATGTTAAGTTGTACGCATTAGTTTAAAAATATTATTAGTCTCAAATTTTTCATATACTTATATAAAATAAAAAAATAGAGTTGGAAAAAATAAGTTATAATTATTTAAAATATCGTCTAATTTCGATGCTCATCGTGCATCGCACGGGCGGACGTACTAGTTTTTATAGAACAATATGATCTATTTCATCTATGAATTATGAATTATGTGAAGAAACATTATGCATAATTATAGCCATATAGGACCTATTGTTGTAGTACCTAAAATTGCATGGAGTTACACGATTGAAAGATTTGAGCGGCACAATAGTTGATTTTGTGGGAAAATGTGGAAAACTACTCCATTTTCATATATTTATATAGATTGTTGTAGTACCTAAAATTGCATGGAGTTATACTTACATATTGGTAAAGCATGGCTAAATGGAGGTGGATTTTATCGGAGAATTATTAGGAAATCGTGAACTGTACCTAGTTTTGATCGGAGAAGACAAAAGAGAATAATCGGAATTTGAGAGCACGAGAGGAAATTTGCTGTTTGATAATAAAAGATAACGTATCTCTACAATGTGTGCATGCGCGAGTATTTATAGAGGAATACAAGCCAATTGTAAGAAAGTAATTTCGCTCCCCGAACATGCTTCTCGCATGGACGGGGGCAAAATAGTAAATTCCTATCTAAAAACATGCACTCCGCGTGATCAGGGGCAAAAAGGTAAATTCACTGGTAAGGTGGACGATTTCTCTGCCGCGAGCCCTCTCCCTGGCAAGGACCTTTCCTCTGGCGAGTATGATTTCTCTGGCGAATATGACTTCTCTTGCGAATATGATTCCTCTGGCGAGTATGATTTCTCTGGCGAATATGACTTCTCTGGCGAATGTGATTCCTCTGGCGAGTGTGATTTCTCTGGCGATTATGATTCCTCTGGCGAATATGATTTCTCTGATGAAAGCCATCTCGCTGCTCCCCGTGATTCCCCTGGTAAAATCATTCCTCTGTTCCGCATATATTACTCCTCATCAGCTACTTCCCCCTCTGGTCTGACTAGTTTGCAGGGAAAATTTGAGCGGCACAATATATGATTTCCAGGGAAAATGTGGAAAAGTACTCCATTTTATGTAGATATGGGTGGTCAAAGTTGAAAATTTAAAATTTGCCTCTAAAACTGAAATACGGTAGAACAATATGATCTATTTTCATATATAATGTGAAGAAACAATGTGCATAGTTAGAGCATCCACAATGGTTACACGATAGCCATTACACGATAGGGCTATCGTGTAACCGTTGCGGGAGAGGTTTACACGAGGGCTACACGTTCTATCGTGTAGCCCTTTAAACGGTAATATATAGGCGCGTGTTTTGAATTCGAATTTTAAATCAAAATTGGCAGCTTTGACTGCTTTGACTCCTCGGTTTGTGTGCCAAAATTTGACCGTTTGAATTTTTTTTTTATTTTTTTTCAATTTTTCTTCTCTTTATAACTACATCTTCCTCCTTCCTCTTCCTCACTTTCACTCTGCAATTCTCCTTCTTCTTTCAATTTCTTTCATTCTTGTTCCTCTTTCAAGTGCTTTCATCTTATTTCTTCCGACAATGGCGGAATCCGACCACGGTTCTTCGTCTGATTCATCCGACGGTGTAGCTCATGCGATCATGGAGGAGATAGAGTTGCAGAAACAACTGCTTGCTCACATCTATGGCCAGCCGGCTCCGGAGGCGGGACGTGTGAAACGTCACCGATCTTACGTCCACCGTGATAGAGAGGAAGCCCACCTACGTCTTATGCAAGACTACTTCCACGACATTCCGACGTACGGACCTACATTTTTCCGGCGGCGTTTTCGAATGCAGAAGGAGCTTTTCTTGCGCATCGTGGAGGCTGTTCAAGGTGTAGATACTTTCTTCCACATGACCACTGAAGCAATAGGTCGGGACTCTCTTTCCCCGTTGCAGAAATGCACGTCGGCTATCCGCCAGTTAGCCACCGGGCTCTCTGCGGATACTTTTGACGAGTATCTCAGAGTCGCCGACTCCACGGGGCGTGTATGCCTCAAGAAGTTCTGCAAGGCGGTCATCCGGGCTTTTGGAGCCCATTATCTACGCCGTCCAACGCCGGAGGACATCACACGCCTTACCCAGATGCACGAGGTGCGACACGGATTTCCCGGGATGCTCGGGAGTCTTGATTGTATGCATTGGGGGTGGAAGAATTGCCCAAAGGCGTGGCACGGCGCCTACACACGCGGGGATCAGGGAGAGCCCACCTTGATATTGGAGGCCGTTGCATCCCACGATCTGCGGATTTGGCATGCCTTTTTTGGTGTCGCTGGTTCGAACAACGACATCAACGTTCTCAACCAGTCGCCTCTCTTCGCCGACGTGTTGGATGGAACTGCCCCGCCTGTGCTCTTTCAGGCGAACCAGCGCTACTACCAGATGAGCTACTACTTGTGCGACGGCATATATCCAGAGTGGCATTGCTTCGTCAAGAGTCCACCGATGGCGACAAATCAGAAGGAGGCGAGGTTCAAGAAGATGCAAGAATCGACACGAAAGGATGTTGAACGTGCCTTTGGAGTCCTTCAAGCACGGTGGGGAATAATTCGCAGTCCCGCGCGGAATTGGTACTTGGAGCACCTCCGGGACATCATGCTGTGTTGCATCATTTTCCACGACATGATTGTGGAGCACGAAGGTGAAGGAGCAACCAATTGGAGAGATGACGACGCGGGACATGGGGCGTCTAGCAGTGACTCGACGGAGAGTGGTCGAGCAACCCCCGTTTCATTCGAGGAATATGTCCAAAGAGATGTCCTTCTCCGAGATAGGCAGTTGCACGCCGCGCTCCAATATGATTTGATGGAGCATGTTTGGGCACGTTTCGGACCTCTAGGGCCGGAATAGTTATTTGTAGTATTTGTTTTTATTTTATTAAATTTTATGTAATTTTTAGGAATTTAAAAATTAATGCAATTTAAATTTGAAGTAAATTGTGTAATTTAAATTTATGAAATTAAACTTAAATGAAAAATGAAAAAATCAAAACTAATTCTATCATGTAAGCTATCATGTAACCCCACTGCAACATCTTTACATCATGTGGTCCCCCATCATAAAGTAGGCTATCATGTAAGCTATCATGTAACCCCATTGCGGATGCTCTTATAGGACCTATTATTGTACTAGTATCTAAAATTGCATACAACTGCATATGATGTGAAAGATTTGAACGACAATGAATAGCTGAATTGGGAGGGAAATGCATGCAAAAAAATGCAGAGGACTACTTCATTTTATTGTACTATTTATAGATAAATATGTATAGAATGAGTGGGAGTGGCCAACGTTAAAAAATTAAAAATTGCATCTACAATTGAATTATTGTAGAATAATAGGATCTATTTCATCTATGAATATGGTGCATAGTTATAGGACCTATTATTGCAGTACCTAAAATTGCCTACAGTTGTATACATGAGTGTGTTTACTTTGATAAAAAAAGGTTTGAAAAAGTATATTTTCCATTATTTTCACATGTTTCGTATGATGGATAATTTTCTCCGGTCAGGCTGGAAATTTTATTCGACCAGCCCCTTTTCACTCATTTTCTCACAAATGTTAGATAATATTATTCTATTGGGAGGGTGTGAAAATATTTTCTAATATTTTAATTTTTTTATCTAACTATTTCTAACAAAGTAAACACATAATAAAAAAGAGAAAAATATAATATTATCTCACCTTTTTTTATCCATCCTTTTCAAATGAAAATTTTACTATCAAAGTAAATGCACCCATTGTGAAAAATTTGAGCGCAATGAATAGGTGATTTCGAGGGAAAATGCTGGAAAAAATTATAAGATTACTCAATTTTAATATATTAATATAGATATAGATATTGATATGTGTGAATACGACACTTTTCTTAAAATATTTCAATAATACCAACACATGTTGATTGATTTGTACTATTAAAATATTTCAATAATACCAACACATGTTGATTAATTTGTAGCAAACTCAACATCCTTTTGTTCTTCCATTTAGAAATATAACATGAAAATTAAATATTTAACATATGTTGTGTACACACAGTAAAATATACCTTACTAAATTCGTCATACATTATACACATTTACCTTCAGTATGAAGAAATCTTATATATTTACTTTATCTTTACCTACGGTATACCTTGATTACGGTATGGATAGTACAAAATACTTTTACGGTACCTTTGTTTAGATATACCGACTTTCACAATATACCAGAATTGTCGATATTATATCGAAATTATGGTATACCGGCGGTGACGTAGCCAGTGGGGGCATTGGGCCCCACTGAAAATTTTAAAAAATATTAGAGGTATTTTAGTAATTTCACATTTAATATTCAATAAATACATAAATGTATTATTTTAGCAATAATCTCAATTTCTCTCTACGCAATCGTATGAGATGAGTTAATGATTGTTTGATATCTTAGAGCATCACCAACGCTGGGTGCGAAGGCCGGATCGAACCCGGCCTATCGCACCCAGCGCCGTTGCTGCACCCGGGTGCGAAGGGAGGGGGGCGATGGAACGCACCCGCCTGCTGTGGGAGCGAAGGAGGGGGCGTGTTTACACACGCCCCTTTTCAAACCCAAAAAAAAGGAAAATTAAAAAAAAAAAAATTAAAATCGGCAGATAGCCGTTTTTTTCTATCCGTTTTTTTGTATCCGTTGGTTTTTTTTTTTTAAAATTCTTATATCACCTCTATATATATATATCAACAAATACCTCAAACATTTATAATTCTCCTCATTTTCTTCTTCATCTTCTACTTATATTATTTCAACAAATAGCAATGGAAGGCGATTGGAGCAACTATTGGCGTGAACACCCTCAAAATCCATCCCCCGACGAATCAAATGCTTCCAGGCAAGGATTCTCGCCGTTCACGCAAGAATCGAATGCCTTTCAAGCGGCGGCCACCAATTTGAATCACCGCTTTGCCGCCGTTGCCGACCCCGAGCCCGACGTGAAGGAGATTGCTTCTATGCCGCCGGCCAAACGTAGCAACTATTATCCGCCAGAAACGGTGCTAATTTGTCGTTTGTATTGCGAGCACACCCACGACTCTGTGGTGGGTGTCGACCAAAAAGGGGCGAAGTTTTGGGGCTCCATCTGCACCCAATACAATGCTGAAAAGCCTCGAGGATCTATTTCACGCGACGTCACGCAAATCAAATCTCTCTTTCAACGGGTGGCGAAGGATTCGAAGAGGTTTGAGGCCATGCACAAAAAATGTCACGATCAATGGAAATCAGGCATGAGTGATGGTCAAATCGTGGAGCAAGCAGAGGCAATGTGGCTAGCCGAGTACCGTGTTCCGTTCCGGTATCCGCATGCATGGAAGATCTTGCGCGAGTCCAAGAAATTTGCAAGTCTCGGCGAGGATGTTCACTCCGATGTCCATTCAGACAAACGATCAAAGGGCTCCGACGGTCTTCCCACAACGACTTCTAGCGACGCGAGTATCTCCACCCGGCCCCAAGGGCAAAAGGCGGCCAAGAGAGACAAACGGAAAGGCAATAAAAAGGTCGAAGAGACGTCGGAAGATAACCAAAAAGCTCTCGGGTACATGGCGAATATGGTGACTGCAATGGAAACGTTTTCCCAAGTTCAACGTGACCTCGCCGATAGCATGTTGATGAGCCAGGACACCTCTCAAATGAATCCCGACGAATTGGCGTTTCACATGTGCAAGGTGGCGGAGATCAAGCAACGAAACAACATCCGCTAGATTTTTAGGATTTTTTATTTTATGTTTGTTTTAATTTAAGTAATTTAGGATTTTAATTTCTTGTATTGCAACTTTATTTCAATCAATGTAGGATTTGAATTTTAATTCAATGAAATTTTAATTTATCAATTATTGTAAATTTAAAATGGAAACTAGAATAAAACTAATTCAAAAATAAAATAAAATCTATTGCACCCAAGTGAGTGCAATACCATTGTTGGAGTGGGTGCAAGCGTTGGTAATGCTCTTAGCAAAAATAGAAGGGAAATGTTATTATGGTAGGGTATTTGTTTTTTTATTTTTTGTAATATTATGATGCAACTAATGCAGAATTGTGATTTTATTAAAATTGCTATTTATTTGGAGTCTTTTTATATTCTTTTTATGAATTTATTATAATATTATGATTATTACTCTCTTCGTCCTACCTAAGTTGATCATCTTTTTTTTTATTCTAAATTTAAGAAACTAGTGTTTTAAGTGTGTTTGGTAATAAAATGAGTAAATGATTATATGTTTCTTTGCATATATTTATTCTATATAACAAAATTAATTAACTTAATTAGAACAATCAAAAAATAAATATTGATCAAATTAATTAGGACGAAATAAATATTTTGGGCCCCCTAACTGAAAAGTCTAACTACGTCACTTTATATCGGTCATTGCCAAAACTCGATACATGATATACCGATAACTTATTTATTTAAAACTTGTTTACGACATCTAATAAATATAAAAACATCACAATAATTAAAATATATCACAAGTTAAAACGTCTCAAGTCTCAACAATAAAAGTCCATCTACTTGAAAATTCTAATTATTTTTATGTTACTGTGAGTTGTTATATAAGTTATGATGAAGAGTAATATATGCAGAGCAGAGGAATGATCTTTGTCAGAGGAACGGATGTCGCCAGAGGAATGGCTCTCGCCAGAGAAGTCACTAAGGAACAGAAAGGCGGTTTGCCCATGCA
This sequence comes from Salvia miltiorrhiza, assembly GCF_028751815.1. Taxonomy (NCBI): domain Eukaryota; kingdom Viridiplantae; phylum Streptophyta; class Magnoliopsida; order Lamiales; family Lamiaceae; genus Salvia; species Salvia miltiorrhiza. Next base: position 65,945,684 of record NC_080387.1, read on the forward strand.
CCAGAGCAGAGGAATCGCCCGCCTGTGAACGAATTTACCATTATGCCCTCGACCACGCGTGGAGCATGTTTTTAGAGGCGAAATTACTATTTTATCCTTAGCATGTAATCTATAAATACCCATGCACTCGTGCTTTGTAACACACGCTCTCACTACTTTTGAATACAACATCAACTTCACTTGTGTTTTAAAGCAATTCAATTGTTCTCTCTCACTTTTCTCGATCAAACACTAGGTATAATTCATAATTCGATAATAATTCACCGATTAAACCTTCATCCGTTCATTTACGATTCACCAAGTTAGTTGCAACTTATTTTATAATTATAATCATAACTACAATTATATATTAATTCTTTTTTCCTTTTTATGATTTTTTCTTTGGGTTTTTCGTAAAAATGTTTTAACGAGGTTCAGGCCTTAGTCGGCGTCTATGTGCCTTCAAGGGTTTAGATTTTTCTTTTTGTCTTTTTTATAAAATATGGCATTTAATCAATATATGCTATATACATCATTCTATAATGTTAATCAACCAGTTACTTTTAAAAGTCTACTTATGAATTCTGAAATATATTTATCTTTATCTTATAGTAAGTCCATTTATATTTTATAGTTATTTATATTGATATCTCATTCTCATTGAATTAATCGATTATTTATTTTAATTTAATATAATTTGATTATATTTACCCCCACTCATTTAGGTTAAAAGTATATTTATGAGTTATAAAGCATGATCTCATAGTCAATCTATTTATATTGTATATTTACTTATATTGATATATATCTCAGTCTCATTGAATTAATTGCTCTATTTATGATTTTAACTTTTTATATTAAAATAGTACATCAAAATATATATTAGGATTTTATGAAAATAAAAATACATAAAAGTGGATATTATAATTTGTCATTAATAATTTACAATGTATATATATACATGTGGGTGTACGCGCGCGCGTGTTCAACTGTGCATACCGACATGTACAAGTATAATACTATATATTGAAAATTGCGGCATAAGACAATATACTGGTAAACTATAGTATTATATATACCGTAATGTCGATATACATCGGTATACCACAGTAACTAAAAAAGTTATATATTTATCTATTGAAAATCTTCGATACAATATCATATCTTACTGCAAAGTCCACGAGCCGACCTACAATATTTTAGGGCTCCTTGGTAGATGTAGTGATATTTGTTGGTTGTATAATGATAAGTGATAATTGGATAGTGTATTAGTTTTATACCACTATAGATTAGCACACTACAATAATTCAATTATTAATGCGGCAACTAATCAATTATGTCTTTGGTTTGGGTACTTAAGATTAAATTGGCATGAGATTGAATTAGTTTATGATTAATTTGAGATTAATTTTGTCATAAGAGATCAAAATTTATAAAACAAGACTAATTTTATATGACACTATCTAACCCACCAAACCAACTATATGTTTGTTGGTTGAGTATATTTACTTGCCTATTTCATATAGGTGATTGATTTCATACTTAATTTGATATTCACAAACTAATTAAAATTAGTTTACACACTACTAGAAAAACGCACATAGATAACGGATTTTATCCGTTATCTATGAGCAAAAAAAGCATTGTGTATAGTGGTGTTATCTATTATAGGTGTCATACACAACGGTTTAAAAACCGTTATCTATGAAGGGAAAAGATAACAGTACAACCACACATACATAACGGTTATAAAACCGTTATCTATGAAGGGAATAGATAACAGTACAACCACACATACATAACGGTTATAAAACCGTTATCTATATTGATTATACATAACGGTTTTCGACTGTTATGTATTATAATTTATCCGTTATCTATTCCATAATATATATTTTTTCATATTATAGTTAACAGTTTTTTATACTTTTTATAACGGTTTAAACCGTTATCTTTGTAAGAAAAAGATAACGATTTTCCACTGTTATGTATTAGAATTTATCCGTTATGTATTAGAATTTATCCGTTATAAAAAGTATAAAAAACTGTTAACTATAATATGGAAAAAAAAATATTGTAAGACATAGATAACGGTTTTTTGTACCTTTTATAACGATTTTAACCATTATCTTTAATATTTAATATTTTTTTCTCAATTTTTATGTTATTTATATCAAGAAATAAATAAATAACTTTAAAACAACAAAATGATAAAATCAACAATAACAATATTATATATTATCCAAAATATTCGTACATTATCATCCGAATGAACCAAGTATCAAGTATCTAAGATCATTACATATTTCGATTCACTTCCTGGCTTATCCACTCCGACAAAGTCCTCATTGACCTCTCAAAGGCTTCCTTCGCGCTCATCTTCATCTTGATCTTCCTCCCTTTTTGAAAGTAACATCCCTTGATAACATACAAACATATACGCCACTTGTCAAATACTCAGTTATATGAAAGGAAAATAGTGTTAAAAAAAGATATTATGCATACACTAGCATTATTGATTGAGAAAATCCCCTTCTGAAGAAATGATAAAAAGGAAAAAGACATTGTTCTTCATGCATATGTACATTCAAGGAATATGATGGAGTTAAACCTCAATATTTTGTTAGTTATCAGCCAGATCTAACTAAACCTTTGGGTCTTTTTTTTTTCTAACAAATTTCCAAAGAGCAAAGGATAGGAAACTTATCCATGTAAAGTTCAAATTCCACATATCTACACAAGATATCAAGATGCCTCAGTTTACAGTATAAATCATAAATATGTTCTGATATGACTATATACAGTTCAGAGCATCGATACGATATCACCTTCTTTCAGTCCACAAATGCTTACACCCTAACAGAACATGAGAAGACCACAAATTCTGGAGAACAAATAACAATAAAGCTGACCACACAAGGAGCAGCAATGGGTTTTGATGAAAATGACCCATGCTTAAAGCCATAACAGGGCCATATTACAGCTTATAAAAAGTGCAAATGAAATCAATAGCCACCATGTATTTCAAAAAAAATAGTATGATGACTAAATAAAAAAAGATGGGAAAGGTAGGCACCTCGATATAGAAACTGAAAGCTAACTTTGTAATGGTAAGGAGCACCCAGAATAATGTATACCTGATAATTAGAAAAGGATATAATTTATTACAAGATATCATGCTATAGAATACAAAAAGATCTTATCCTTAATGCCTTACTTGAAGAGAGAAAAGGTACTTTCATGCATTCCCCTACCAACATAGAGCCGAGGCTGTAGCACATAAACATAGAAACAAAAGTTACCACCTGTTTTTTTAATGAACAATACCATGAGAATATAATGTAACACACATCACACCTGGGACCACCACATCATTAGCATCACAATCTTATAATTGGACCTCTCAAGGAACCTACGAACGAAAGGAAAAAGGAACAGAAAGGCAGCGAGAAAATTTGGCGATAAGTAGATTACAACAGCCAAGATGAACAATGAAGGAGCCCTTGAGCTGTTGCCAAGCCAACTTTTGATAGTTTGAGCAAACCCAGGAGCATTCTTCCATGTATAAGCGTAGGTAACAGGCAGGATGACCACCCAAGCAGCAGCCGACACAACCTTTAGAATGTATCTTAACTTGACATGGAAGGACATGCTCTGCCTAGCTTTCCAACTCAGAATTACATCAAGGATCGCTGCAACAGTTATGCAGATAGATATCATGAGGAAGAAGCAAAATGGAAGTTTTGTTTCAGTGGGATCAGCTGAAAACTATCAGAAACCAATGACAAAATCATAGGTGAAGATCATATCTGGTTCACAACAGTATGTATTCCCAATAGTTGCATCATTGAAATGTTACCAAGGGCATGCCACGATGCATATGTGCATAAACTACAAAAATACCAGATTAATCCTCTCCTTGACATCCAAATGTCAAGTAAAAGGACCAGACGAAAATTTAAAGAAAGATTACATATCTGTCCACTGATACATATTAAAGAGAAGCATTAACATGTAATACTAGCACATAATCAGCTTGCAGGAAAAGTCATTCATCTAAGCATCATGAATATTTTAAGAGTTACAAACAAATACTATGAAAAAGACTTACTTTCAAATACAATGAAATCAATATACCTTGTCCAAGTTTCAATATTGCAGCAGTTATAAAGATGCTCAGTACTTTATTGAAAACACCATCTTCGAAAAGATTGCATCCCATTTTCAACAACTAAACCCCATTAACAGAAGAATCTCTTAATCTGACATTTCTTTGCAAGTAAACCAAACACGTCTCCTCAAAATAAAATGTCCAATCAAGCTATCAACTTAACTGGTCAAACTTTGCACCTCTCACTTATCCAAACTTATCTGTATTTTTCTAGAATATACTTTCCCAAAATAATAGTTCATGGAACAGAAACACAAGAGAGCTTCTTGGAGATGATAATTGAAAGTTATATGGTTAGATTAATTTCAGTTTGGGTAGAAATATACGTACGAAATGGATACCTGTTGAGTCCCATTCAAAATTCCCTCCAAGGAGTTTGTGAGTTTTACCCTCCCATCAGCGCTAGTAATAGCATTTTGGAACTACAAGGGGGAACAAACATTTATTGAATGTCAGTGGCGTCCACCATCACAATAAAGCTGCAAACTTTATATAAAGAAAAAATAATGGGAACATAATTTTAGTAAAGAGATTATGCTACAATATCAAACATCGGTCCCACATGAAAGTGTGGAATGGTATATAAGAGGATGTCACAAAGTTACTAGAAGTGATAACAGATTCAACAAGACAACCAGATACCAATCACAATGAAACTAAATCAAGCAAATTATTAAGACCAAAGCACAAAATGATATGCTGAGGAAGAACAAAAGATGGACTAATTCTACAAGCTTTACCTGCACATTAATTGAATTCAACAAGGATGTTTCTTTGAGCATCAAATCTTTAATCTCCAACAAAGCATTATATGTATCATAGTGCTTCCGTGTTTGTCGGAGCTTTTTCTACAAACAAACAAATCTGTGTGCAGTTCAGCCTTATATATAAGCAAATAGCACAGAGATATAAATACTTATGATATTATTAAAATGCAAACTCTTTACCTGAATTTGAGTGTTAAGTTCAGAAAGTCGGAGTTCGTACCTGCATTGTTAATCAGAAGTTCAAACAAAGTGATGAAAACTGAGCAAGTAAGAATTTTGTGTTGTTAATTTCAAAAGTGATGGAAGAAGATGCTTAGGCGGGTACTGTATTAGTTCAGCCTGTGCTGGTACTTCATCAAGCTGCCGCTTTAGTAACACGATTGATCTTAGCTTTGTGGCGAGTTCCTATCATTGACAGAGAGAAAACATCGTCAGTCTCGAGGAATTATCCTTAAGTATCATCTCTGCTCAGATTAAATATCGATCATCTGAAAGCACATAGATACTACTCGATTAACACCACATAGATACTACTCGATTGAACCCACATAGATCACAACAAATAACTTATCAAATACTTGAGCTTATATAATGATTTAAAAGTTTACAGATTTAGGGTCAATCCAAAGTTGGTGGAATTCATTCCAAAGCCCCATTAATCTAGAAATTAGATAAAATCACCTGATTGGCCTTCTTGGCAAGATTCCTGAAAATGACAGAGCAATTCCCTTAAGCTATTCTGATTTAATAACCAATTTCTATCCGAACAATGCAACAAAATTCCCAGCAGTAATCAGAAGGAGAAAAACAGTTGGAAAATGGTAAAAAGAGCTGATTCAGATCTAGAAATTAAACTGTATAATCATGGAAATCTCAAAACAAATACACATCAAAATAACACCAAAATTACCGTAGAAACGTGGGCGGTTCCAACCAAATATACAATTGAGGATAATCGAATAACAAAGAGATAATTCAAAAACTTGAGCAAAATAGCTTGACAAAATTAAAAAATTTGAGCAAAATAGCTTCAGATAATTTAAAAAATTCGAGCAAAAGCCCTAATCTAAATCATATTGTTACCAACAAAGTTCAAAAATTAGGGATTTGGAATGAGATTTGCGTAAGGGATGAATAATTAGGGATTCTACCTTGGTGGTGGCTATTGTAGAAGGCGGCGGCGACAGCGGCGGCTCCTAGGGTCTGCGATTGAGAGCTCGATCGGCGACAGCTGCTAGGCCTAACGGACGGAGAGAGAGAGACGGGTGCGGTAGGTGGCAGACGGAGAAGCAAAAAGCCCGATCTGCTGCTGCTGCTGCGAGAAGAGCGGCGTCGGCGGAGGAGAGGGGTGGTCTGCTCGTGCTCGGTGGAGAGGAGAAGGGTGCTCCGCCGCTCGATCTGCTGCTGCGAGAAGAGCGGCGTCAGAGGCGACGCGATGCAGGGTGGGTGGGGGCAGGGGCGGTCACTGACTCACTGGCACCGGCGTCCGGTTGCTCGTGCAGCGTCGTCCGGCGCGGCGTCACCGGGGGGAGGCGGCGGGTGTGTTAGGAGTATTGGAGCAGAAGCTTGAAAATTAGATTTTGAGTTAGGTTTTGAATTTTACCTAATAAAAATATATATTTATGAAAAAAAATAATGTTAATACATAACAGTTATATAACGCATTTCTTAACGGTAAAAAAACTGTTGTAAAAAAGTGTTAATAGATAACGGTTGACGTAACGGTTTATCAAACCGTTATGTATGTAACTAATAGATAACGCTAAAAGATAACGGATTACATCATACTGTTATCTATTGTTATGGATAACACTACATAGATAACGGATTTCTTCAGAACCGTTGTCTTTTCTAGAAAATGCGCTCATACATAACGGTTTTTTAAAAAAACCGTTATGTATGAAGTGTTATGTATGTGAAATTTTGTAGTAGTGACATGGTTTGTTTGGGGTTTCCGAATTTTGGAATGTTGGTCCGATTTAGTCTTTAGATCTCATTCAACCTTATACGTATGTGGATGAGATCCTCTATCAGATAATTTATTGTGTCTCATCGTATTCCATTATTAATTTTACAATTTTATAGTATAATTATTTATTTAAAAAATTAAAAATATTATAAAGTAAATATTACTTTTGTCACATCCCAATTCTTGAATGAATAAATATAATCGAGGTACAACTAATTTATAGAAATAAACAAGGAAAAAACCTTGTTAAAACCGAAATAGGATTGAAAGTCGAGCTATGCCCCTTTGGATCACAAGTTTTGTTTCATGCTTTTGACAACCGACATTCATTAGCATAAATTCAGTAGTGAAGAGCCTAAGCTCGGTCAAGTATATCATTTAAAATTTAACATGAAGATCTTCATTAGTTGGGATAACAAAAGACGGATATGAGTGATTGCTACAGCGGAAGTCTAAAATAGGAATTTAACCCTAGCCTCAGCTCCGTCCCGTCAGCACCAGCCAGCCAACCTGAAAATATTTGAAAGTATTTTTGGGCTAAGTATTAATGTACTTAGTGGGCATGCATTTTTGAAACATTTCATATTTTCGTAAAGAGCAGTTTATCCAATCATACTTGACATAACTTAGAAGGTTTTAAATTGAAAGAGGCACTTCTAAGCATGTTAAAATAATTTCTTTCATTTGTGCGCACATGTCACACTCCCTTTCTGTTACTCGCTGTGATCCCGGACCTTTTAGCCACCGATGGATCTATTTCTCCCATTGCACTTGCCCTGAGGACGTAACTCAGACAAGTTGAAAGGCCCTTACATTACATGCTTCGGAACACATCCAGCAAGCACCCTTATAACGCCTCTTAGTTAGTGCCCGATGGAGATCAACCCACCGAGCCATCTAATGAGTGTACACAATTCTCAAATAACGTGTTAGGCCATAAGAGAACCTCAATTGATTCGTTGTAGCGAGCCTTAAACAGAGCAGAGTGCACATAAACATTTTATTGGTTAAACAGTTTGCATTTCATTGAATAAATAATTTGCATTTTATTGAAACATTTAGAGCTTAATAACTCAATCATACTTTATACATTTGGAAAGTAAGCCCACCTGGATAGGCAAAGCCTGAAGATCATAATCACATAAACTCGTCTTGGGAAAACAGCGCTAATCCCCTTGGTTCATAAAGCCTACAAGAAATTCTATTCTTAATAGGTCTCGTGAAGCCAACTTAAAGTCTTAGTGGATGTACTAAACATATTTGATTCATCACGTCGGGTTTCCAAAATTTAGTAAATAAATAATTTAAAACTAAATCCTTGAGTTAAGGACACCAACAATATTCTTACTCAATTTTCTTAAATAATTTGATTTATTAATAAACCAATTAAATCATGAATGCTTTCACTCACAAAAATACTTGATGCAAATCATTTCATGCTTAATCATATATGCACATAATAATATTAATATTATTATGCAAATCATTCTTTAAATTAATTAATTAAACTAATGATAGCTCAATCAATTAATTAAAATGAGGCAGCCCAATTTAATGCACCAGTCCAGTTCGTTTTTTTTTTTTTAAAAGGAGCCCCAAGACTGAAGTAAAAACCGGCCCACATCTCAAATGAATAATCCCAGCCCAAACCTAAAGCCCAATACATCAAACCCTATTATCATCTCCCCCCATCAGACACGCACACACACACTTAACTATAACTCCCTCACTCTCTCAAGATCTGCCCGGCGAAATCGCCGCCCCTCCGGCGAGGCCGCGCCGCCGCTAGTCAACTTCTCCCTCGTAATCTCTCTCTCTCCTCAGTCAGTGGTAGACCACTACCACCGCCGGACGGACAACAACGATGAGCTGCCGCCGCCTCCCTCGATTCTCTCTCACCCTCCTCAGTCAGCCTCCACCCCCGACTCGACTCATACCAGAAAACAACAATTACTTCCACAAAAGCCAACATGACTCAAGACTCAAGACTCCATTTTTATCAACATGCTTCAAATCATTCTTCTACTCTTCTTTTCTTTTAACAACAGTCATGCCTTGTATATATGTATGACAATGTATGCATATGTATTTTTGTAAATGTCATTTGTTCAAAAGTCTTGGTTCAATCCATATGTGAATATAACATAAGAGTAAAATTGTTGCCTGCTATCCATTAGAGATTTGAATACTGGAAAAAGTGTTTTACTGAATTTGGGGTGCTAACCGTGAATAGATATAAAATGGGCAGAGTGATTTGTAGATGAAGCATTGAGAGCTTTCGGTTGAGTTTGTGGAGCCTGAAACGTGTGGTATAGGTGAGTGGAGCTGAAAAAGGATCTCACATAGTGCTTTCTTTGAAATCTGAAAGATGGACTATGGAAGGAAATCAAAGTTCACAGCTTACCTTGTTCGGTTGTGTTTTGCTTGGCAGAGAAGAGAGAGCTTTGAGTTGCTGGGAGTTGTGAGAAATGTGATGTGTGTGAATTAGTTGTCTAGATTTGTGTTTATTATCGTGTGTTTTTCTTTGATTTTGCCCAAGTTCGTTGGCATTTTGTGCATGAATTGCATGGATGGAGAATAGAAGATGGCGGATGCCGTGAGTTCGAGAAAGACGCGAATTTGATGAAGTTGGTGGATTTTGAAGTGAAGATTAGAGATTGGACTTGGAGCTAATTATTTTAAATTTATTTAAGCCTTTAAACTCTTGTGTTTTAATTAATTAGTTTGGGCTTTAGTTTGTGAGGGCCGAAAAAAACCCATGTTTGGGTGATGGACGGCTACTTAGACCATGAATAACGGCGCCCTCCTCCACCAAGTGGTCGACCGCCACATAGACATTAGCAATTAAAAAAAAAGAAAAAGTTTTGCTTCAATTTTGGAAGAGACCGACCTCGGTCTCCAGCCGATGGAGATGAGACCGCCTGGTCTCTCTACTTTTTTGTCCACATGTCACCATTTTATTGGTGATAAATTTAATTTAAATAGTAGTATGATATTTATATATAGTATGATATATATATATATATATATATATATATATATAAATATATATATAAATATATATATAAATATTTATATAACTTTTTTTTTCTCTATAAATAGGCTAGACATTTGTAATATTTTTTCACACTTCAAAATCCTCTCTTATCCCATTTTTATCAATTTCTCAATGGACCCAAGAAATTTCTTCTCAAATTCTCCAAATATGATGAACTCTCAAAATTATTCTCAAGATTATTATCCTAATCTTGATAATATTCATATCCAAGATTTTGAAAACAATTCCAACCCCCAGTTTCCAAATAATCTCACTCATGAAAATGTCCAACCTACAGACACAAACAATTCAGGTGGTGCATGTGATTCGCAGGGTAAAAGACAATTTGTGCAGAGATAATGTGAGATGCATGATAGTGTGAGGATGCATAGCTTTACTTTTTAATCTATTTATACATTTCAATTACATCAATACAACCAACACTTCCAAAATGTCGTCAAATAACAACTTTGATGATAGTTCAAGTTCAACCTTTGATCCTTTCGACTTCACCGAATTTGATGAATGGCATGAACGCCTTACATTACGAAATCGAACACTTGACTCCATGATAGAGGATGTTGCTTTCAGCATTCCAACTCTATCCCTACAACCTACAAACCACACAAATAGAGCCCGACGACGATTCATTGAACGACAACGTGAGAAGGGCCATGAAGGTGTGTTCGAGCAATACTTTTCTGACGATCCGATCTACACTCCAGAAGTTTTTCGAACCAGATTTCGCATGCGAAAGCCATTGTTCGAACGGATAATGAGCAAACTCGTTGCTACCGACCAATTTTTTCAACAAAATCGTGATGCGGCTGGTCGTTTAGGTATGTCTTCGATTCAAAAATGTACTGCAGCTATGAGAGTCTTGGCATACGGGACCGGAGCAGATTTGCATGACGAATACCTCCGAATGAGTGCACAAACCATAAGACGATCAGTTGAAAAATTCGTTGAAGGTGTAATTAACAACTTCGGAGATGAATACCTCAGAAAGCCAAATGAAGAAGACCTATCATATTTGCTGCATGTCGGTGAACAACGAGGTTTTCCAGGTATGTTGGGCAGTATTGATTGCATGCATTGGGAATGGAAAAATTGCCCTACTGCATGGGCAGGGCAATATGCAGGAAGAAATGGTAAGGCGACAATCATTTTGGAAGCAGTTGCATCTCAAGATTTATGGATCTGGCATGCATTTTTTGGAACTCCGGGTTCCAGAAATGATATCAACGTGCTTGAACAATCTCCTGTGTTCAAGGACATCTTGGAAGGTCGAGCACCGGAAGTTAGTTATGTTGTAAATGGTCACGAGAAGAATATGTGATATTATCTTACTAATGGCATATATCCCCAATGGGCAGTATTTGTCAAATCTATTAATGGTCCACAGATTAGGAAGCACCAACTGTTTGCCCAACATCAAGAGGCTGCTCGAAAAGATGTTGAAAGGGCATTTGGTGTTTTACAGGCTCGTTTCCATTTTATCAAAAGACCATGTCTTATGTGGGATCGTGATATGATGGGAAAAGTGATGTTAGCTTGCATAATTATGCACAATATGATAGTGGAAGATGAGAGGCACACTTACCTTAATTATTGTGATCCTGCAGAATTTATGGAAGCTAGAAGATTTAGTAATCAGAGTGGAGATGTGGAAGAAAATGAAGATCCAAATTTTGAGTTCTCTACAGAACGGATTGCAAGTCTCTCTAGCTATATGAGAAATAGATCACAAGTTCGTAACAGAGAAGCTCACAGTGCTTTAAAAAATGACTTGATCGAGCATATTTGGCAGAAGTTTGGCCGTGAAAATTGAATGTATAATTTTTCTGTGTCTATTAGTATCGACGGTTTGTTTGTAATATTGCAATGCTATTATTGTAATTTATATTTTTAATTTAGTTTGTGTAATTTTTGTATTGCCTTTTAATTTCATAGTTATTACTCGATTTTTAGTTTTAAAATTTTTATAATTTCTTGTTTTAATCATAATTTTATATATTATTTTTAACAAAAATAATTATTAATGATTAAAAATTATAATAAAAATAATTATAGATAACATTGTGGTTGGGTGGTTGGATGGTCATGGATAAATCATTCAAAATAGATGTGGTTGGGTTGGATGAAAATTGATGATGTGGAAGAGAGAGAAATTAATTAAATATTAAAGAGGTTGGATGGTTGAGTGATTGGAATGGTTGCTGTTATTTATGGTCTTAGGGGTTAATCCCTCAAATCTTATTTTTTGGATGATTCCACAATTTCCACTTAGCCGCATATATTAGGATAGAAGTTAGGTTTATTTTGGTGGTTGACTTAGTTTTACACTACACGTTTTATTCCTTAGGTTTAGTTGTTGTTTTTACTTTTTTCTCTCTCTCTTAAAGTTGGCGGCTGAACATCAAGCTATTGGCAGACGAATTTTTCTTTTGATTCTTCAAAGTGGTGATTTATTTTTATTGCAATTTATTTATTGTTTTGATTTTTATGAATGCTTTTATTTATTTGATTGTTTCTAGTTTAATTATGAGTAGCTAATTTATTAATTCGGTGAGAATAATGAAGTATTAATTTAATAATCTGTGAGACCTAATTGAGCATAAAATTGGTTCCTATTGATTTCGATTTGTTCCTTGTGTTTAAAGATAGTTCTGATTTAATTTAAGCCTGACCAACTTAGGTTAAATTGGATTACAGTCAATTGGTTCCCCCAATCTGTAATTGTTGGAATAGAGCTGATTAGTGATAAAGCTACCATGTTCGTAGTAGGAATAAATTGGTGGATGAATTATTACTAGCGTATCTAGGATAATTTATCTAAACTGGGTTCCTTCATCTTAATGCTATTAGAATATTAAATCTAGGTCTGGCGTCTCCAGCTAGGTTATATTTTAATACGGGAAATAAGCAGGTCTGGCGTCTCCAGCTGTCTATCGACACAGTAAGTAGGAATTGGGGTACGTCCGTTGCGTTTCACGGTATCCTATAACTGGTTGGTTGATAGGGATTAATTTATCTTTGCGTCAATGAACAGAGTTATTAAATTAATATAGATTTATTCGAGCCGAGTTACCTTTTCTTTGATTTATTTCTAGTGTGATTTTCGTTGATTTATTTATTTTCTTAGTAAATTAATTTTTCTATCACTTTAAGGCGTGGTGGCTACACCAATTTTAGATCTTTAGGAAATTGATTGCAATTACCCGTTCTCTGTGATTCGACCCCGCTTGTTACTATACTCATTTAATTCTTGGTAAGATTGCAGCAATTATTTGGAGGAATACGACGTCCACCAAAATGTCAAACTAATATGGTTGCATTTGAATTGGTAGAAAGGTTGGGATTGGATTGCCTGCAAAGGCATGGCCAAAAGTTGAGTTTTGGAGTTGCTTGAAATGACAAGGGATGGTGTAGGGTGGCTGATAGGAAGCATAGGGTATGAGTGTCGATTGAACAAATAAATCTTTTGGGTTAAATTATCGGAAGTGTAATATTTCTTCAGGGTTCATAATTAAAAAAAAATTCGTGTAAATGCTAAATGTTTAATTTAAATAAATATGAAATGCATAAAATTTAAATAACTAAAATTTATAAAAGAATTTGCAAATTGTTTGTTGGAATTAAATTAAATTTATTTTCTTTTATCCAGCGTCAATCATCATAATTTATAAGTTCAAAATTAATCTAAATTTAGTAGGAAAAGAACGGGGTATTACAACTTTAAATCTTAAATTATTTTCACATCATAAGTTATACCTTCAACTATGGCAAATCTTTTGTGTAACTTTGAACTATTGAAAAATTGATGTGGCGCTCCGGACAACAACAATCACAATGTTCGTGTTAATTTTTTTGTAATTTTCTTAGATAGAATCATAGATGGCATGTCATCAGAAAAAGTCCACAAATTTCCCAACCTCTTTCTCTCTGTTGTGATACCCTGCATCACCGGCAAGAATCTGTACACGAGGTTCAGCTGCAGCAGCGAGCCCATGCGCATAAACATGGACGCCAGTTGTAGCGAATTGGATCAGACAAGGTGCTCAAGAACCTCATCTGGGAGGCTTCAACACTAACGCCAACAATATCGTCCCCGCCGTCCAAAATCTCGCACAGACTTCCCACTACATTACCATCAACTTTGAATTTATTAAGCTTAATAATTAATTATTGATTTTAAAATTGGAAAAAAGCCTACAAACACCAAACACATGCTAGCTATTAACTGTTAGGTACTTAAAATTCACACGCAATACTTCATTGCTAATTTGAATTTGGATATATAGCGTGATTATATGTTTTCGCCACTTTAATGCTTGTTGATTCCTTCAACTTCTTTCTTTATAAACAGGGACGGATATTGCACCTATAAATGAAGCTAAGTTGATTGATTAATTTTATAAAAATATCAAAGCTTTCAGCGCCTCCAAAATGAATGAAATTCAATTGCATCTCTTCATATTTCCTGCTTTCTTATCACTATTCCTGTTATGGTCCATTAAAAGATGGTTGTACAAACCCGATCCAAAAAAGAAATCACCACCATCACCACCAAAGCTACCGATAATCGGACACATCCATCAACTCGGCTCACTACCTCACCAGAGCCTCCACTCACTGGCCCAAAAATACGGGCCATTGATGCTTCTTCACTTCGGTAGAGTTCCGGTGCTGGTTGTTTCCTCAGCTGATGCCGCTTCAGAAATCTTGAAAACTCATGATCTCGCCTTTGCTAGCCGCCCTGATTTCAAGGCTTTCAAGAAACTTATGTATGATGGTAAGAATATCACGTTTTCGCCTTATGGCGAATACTGGAGGAAGATGAAGAGCATGTTTGCTCTTCAGCTTCTCAACGCCAGAAGGGTCCAATCGTTCCGTCCTATTAGGGAAGACGAGACGGCCCTTCTGGTGAAAAGGATTGGAGAATCCTTAGGAACGGTGAATTTGAGTGAGATGTTTGCCGAGGTAACTAATGATGTGATTTGTAGATCTGCTTTTGGTACCAAATACAGAGTGATGGGAAATGGGAAGCAGCTCATGAAATTGTTGGTAGAATTAATGGAACTTTTAGGGAGCATCAGTATTGGGGATTTCGTTCCATGGCTGGGCTGGATCGACCGTGTTAGTGGTTTGGATCATAAATTGAAGTATGTTGGCAAAGAGGTCGATGATTTCCTTGAGCATGTAATCAGACAGCGTGTCGAAGCTCGAAAGAGGAAGGCCATCTTGGAGAAAGGTGGAGAAAGTTTTCTTGATGTTTTGCTTGAGATTTACGACGAAAACGCTGCTGCTGATTCCATTTCTATTGGAAGAGACAACATTAAAGCACTAATTTTGGTGAGTGTTCACACCAATATTCTCGCTTCAGATCCTCTATTCTAATTTACTTTTTCTACATTAATTATTATATTACTTAATTAATAATCCATCATTACGACTTATTGTTCCATTTCTAAATTTTAAACATCGATAAATACAAATAGTTTCATCATAGTAATTTTTATTTTCATTAGATCACTTGATATTCGTTGTTCCACACTTCATGTCTCATTTTTTTTTATTTTTTTTATTTTCTTTCATATTCTTTTTCTTCAATTTCAGTTTTATATGCTTTATTTAATTTTATTTTTAACTCTATCTAGTTAGAATAAGTATATAATTATTTTTATTATTTATTGTTACTTTTACTAGTTAATAATTGGTTATTAGGATTGATAAATCTAAAATTAAGGTATATAAGTTTTTAAAATTTTAATTTTTGTAAAATAAAAGTTAAGTATAATTCTATTATATTAATAAAATCTATTTTTATAAATAAAATATTATTAAAACAATATATATAATAATGAGATACAGTGGCACAGAAAATTATAGACACTCTCATCTATTAGCATGCTTCTTCCTCATATAGGCCGTTTGCAAGCCTATGCTATAAAATGTAGGTCTAGCCGATTTAAGCCCATCGTGAACACATTAATGGAATCAGGTTGGGCAAGCTAGATATTTCTTGGGCTGGGTAAAAAATAGGGGTTAATGCCTAAGGTCAAAGGTCTTGGTTCGAGTCTCCTGTGGCACGGTCATTTAATTTTTTTATTTAATATTGTAAATTTATAAAAAAAAATAGGGGTGTAAATGTGTAATCATATTTGACAATTTTCATGTATATTGATGTTACTCATTCTACCCATCAATTTTTTTTTAAATTTTTTTTTATCCCTCCTAAAATATATTCTTAATATGTTTTTAGAAACAATTTCACTAACTATTATCCCTACAACATTCATTTTTTGTGGGACACATTCTCCACTCTTTAAATACATAAGACTACCCACAGTCGTGACACTCATCCAACCCAACCTTATTTCACTTTTTAATAAAATATTCATTTCTCTCTCATCCACCTACACAACCCACAACCTAACATAATTTTTACTCCCAATGGTGACACCAACCCAACCTACATATTCTTTCTTTTCACTTTATTTTTAAATTATCTTAATATCTAAAATAAAATATAAATTTAAATTAAATATTTATTTATTATATTTAATAAATAAAATAAATATTTAAAAAAAAATTGTAATTATATTATAATTAAACATTATCATATATTATAATTGATGATTAAAAAAATTTGGATCCATAATGAAAATATAGTGAAATGAAGAAAGAGAGAGTTTTTGTTTGGGTGTAAAAATATAGGGAAGTTAGGCTCTATTTAAAGAGCAAAAAATAAGAAAAAATTTAATATAATTTTAATATATTTTTTATAAAGAAAAAACATTATAAAATTTTGTTTATTCAAATATTTAATCTACCACTTAAAATTTGACAAGTGGTATGGAAAGAGAAAAGTGGGAGGGCGTGACTCTGGGGCGGCAGATCCCCCAGGTCACCCATTTTTGATGACTTTCTATTTAATTTAATCAAACTCCCCACTTTGTCGTTTCTGGTGACCCCGCCTCGGGGTCACCATTGGGGGTAGCCTAACTAGTTTACATAACTAATTTTTATTAAAATTTATGCCACTTTCCCTAATGAAGATGAAGATGTTTAAGGGACAAAAGAGTATAATTTATAGACACTTTCCCTAATGAAGATGAAGATGTTTAAGGGACAAAAGAGTATAATTTATAGACATGATATGACATGAACATGTTATTATATGCAGGATGTGATAGAAGGTGGGAGTGATACCATTTCCACAACTTTGGAATGGGTGATGACGGAACTCTTACGACATCCCACGGTAATGAAAATACTACAAAAGGAAGTAAGAGAAATCGTGAAAGACAAAAAGGATATAAGCGAAGATGACATTGGGAAAATGCAGTATTTAAAAGCTGTAATCAAGGAAAGTTTTCGCTATCATCCTCCGGCCCCACTATTAGCGCATAGGGTAGCACGTGAAGATGTGAAAGTAAAAAGCTACGACATATCAAAAGGAACATTGGTGATGGTTAATGTTTGGTCCATTGGCAGGGACCCTTGTTATTGGGACGAACCAGAAAAGTTTAAACCAGAGAGATTTTTGACGAATCTTAAGGAGTCAAGTTTCGGGTGGATCCCATTTGGAGCCGGAAGAAGAGGTTGTCCCGGGATGACATATAGCATGGCTATGATCGAGTTGTTAGTAGCAAATATTGTGCATAAATTTGATTGGAAATTGCCTAAAGGGGTAGTCCTGGACATGACCGAGCGCGCTGGAATTACTATACATAGAGCTACCCCTCTTCTTGCATTGGCTTCTAAGGCTACATGATTTGTTATCTTATAGTAATATACTTAACATGTATTTCTATTGAGAATTTTATTTTTCGTAAGAAATAAAAATAATGAACAAATCAATAAATTCTATGAATAAACAATACAACTTATGAACAGATGTATTTATTTAATATGATGAAAATCTTGCCCCCTTCAGAATTCGAACCCAAACTAAAATGTTTGTTCATAAAATTATTGACTTATTCATTAAAATTATTGACTTGTTCGTGAGTGTTCACACGAATTCTCAATTCTCAACATATTTAGCATTCTCAACGGAACCTTACTATATATATATAATATATATAATTTCAAATTTTAAAATGTGAAAACTAACTATTCAATCTTATCCGTTAATCTAAGCCCGCACAATCAAAGCAGCCTCACTCCACAGGAAAACATGCAGACACGACTCAGATTGAGGAGACACACAACAAAGACACATGGATGCAAGGGAAATACCCCACGACTGGAGACGTGAATCAACAGGAAGACGATCAAAATGCAGACGGCACAGGAACACAGAGATAGAGGGAGTAAGACAATACTCCAGATGTCAGCAAACAAAGTCTGCCTTGGCAGCCGTCATATTTTAAATCCAATATTTGCATAATCTATATCAAAATAAAGCTCTTGTCATGATCTTTAATTTGATATGCATATCAAATATTTTATAATTAGTCGAATTTCATAATTTTAAAAAATAAATAAAATAGAAAATAAGAAGTTAAAGGAAAAGAAAAAAAAGTTGTATAGCTTATAAATAAACTTTCAATTTTATTCTAACTACAAAATTGCCACTCAATTTTAAAATTAATTTGAAATCAATTTGAAATTGAAAGAAATAAATGGTGTAGATTGGTTTTAAGTTCTTACAATAAAACAAGTTTTTATTTGAACTCATCTATATATATATATAGGGGGCCGCTCCAATGAGACCCCCTAATTTTAGTGAGATCTAGGGCACGATCTGGTGCGTTTATTTTATCAATCCTATGGCTGATATTGTATCTGGAGGGTGATTTTTTTTCGTATGGTTCGAATCCTGGAGGGAGCAGAATATTTTAATTTTGTTATTCATCAGTATATACTGCATTGTTCATCAGTATATGCGGCCCTGTTCATCAATATATATGTCTTATTCATTACGAATTTTTTAAATTTTATTTTTCATCAGTATATACATCTTGTTCATTAGATATACGTTTTGTTCATTAGTATTATATGTCTTATTCATTGTACTCATGTTACACGAAAAATAGAGGGTCTCACTGGAGCGCGCCCCTATATATATGTGGGCTAAAATGAAAACACATTTTAGAATATAAAATAGGAACTATTTTCAGCCCTTAGATCATCAAGATCTATAATTGATTCATCACCTTGTTGAATGAATTCATTGGTATGAGTTCCAATCTCATAGATAGCAAAAAATTTATTTTTCGCAATTCATATATTTACACAACAAATTCATATGTGTTCTGCACAGAATTCATACATTTAGGGTAGTTCGTATTTTATATGTTAAGAAATATTTATGCCGTAGCTCTTCTCTCTCTATATATATACACACATATATGTCTCATTTTATCTTTTTTTTTGTGGTGAAGTTACTGTTACTCATTTTATTTACAATATTTCACTAAATATTTAACTATTACTATAATGTTTAATGACGTATAAATCATTTACTCATTTTGCTTGGTAGATTTTGACATGTGAAATGTCGACAATTTTGTTTAATGAGATTCGTGAGAATTGGAAAATTTATGGGACGACCAATATTGAAGTTTGTGAAGTAACCCATCGAGTATAATTGGTTTTATTTTATTTTGGATAAATCCTTTACATATTGCTATCTAACTGTGAATGTAGGAACTAATAAACTATAAATTTTATTTCCACAAAGTCATACAACTTCGAGAAATACCAAATTACTTTTAATATTATAATAAGTAAAAAGTTGGCACACGAATTTTATTATCAGAAGCAAAAGATTCATGCATGACCCCAATTTGAAATGCATTGGCATTAAACTTGGTTTTTATTATTGTGCACCACATGATTCACGAGTTTAGGTTATACTCTCTCTCTCTCTTTCTCCCCTAAAATATGTTAATTAATTTCACATTCCATACCAATTTCTATTTTTTGGTTATTACGTACTAAACTATTTTATTTCTACCTTGCACAATTTCTATCGACATTTAAATATTCTAGCGCTATTGAACCCGCGGTAAGCAATGATACGTGCGTATTAATCAATATTTCATGTCGTAGAATCTTAACAAGAGATTTGCTGTCCTGTATGCTACGGTTAGAAGTTAAACAAAATGCTACCCTTCAGGTAAAATTAAACATTCAGATTTAACAGGTTATTTGACTAATTAAGTTTATTTTGAACTTCTTATAAGTTCAATCATCTAATAAAAAGTTTCAATAATTTATGAAATAGATGTAATATATATATATATATATATATAGAGAGAGAGGATCCTGTGAGAATGATATATTTTTGTGACACCTAAGAACTAATCATAGCCATCCAATCTGTGAATCTAACTGCTGGAGAAGCTTTATACATTCAGCCTATAAAGATTGAGTTAAACGGTAGTTATGTATTTCATCAATTCACTTCAGTCGTTAGTTTCCTTGTTCCATGCAAATAATATCCCTTAATTATGGTATTTTAGATTTTGGTCAAACAAACATATCTTTCATTACTCCACTAACTCACGATTTCGGAGAAGGTCATATCTTTGTGATTTTATATTCTATTCGTCAAAATTTCGATGTTAATGTGTCTATGCTTGAATTGTATCGTTTTGATTGTTCATGTCACTTGTTCTTTTGAATATTGTCTTTCGTGTGATTATTGTGTGTGTATTATAATATTTGTTCATGTGAACCCTGTTGTTCATGTCAGATATTCGTGTGAATAATGTATTTCATACAACTTGTTCGTGTGAATATTGTCTTTCATGTGCTTTTAATTTTTGTTCGTGTGAGCTCTGTTGTTAATGCGCATTATTCATGTGAATATTGTCTGTCATGAGATTCTTGTGTGTAGGCATGCATAATATTGTGTTTAATGAATAATTTTTTGCTCATGTCGACATTGTTGTTCATTCCTCGTGTTCGTTTGAATTTTTTATTCCATGGTATTAGTGTGTGCAAGTGTGCATATTATTGTGTTAAAGAAATCTCCATAAATAATCCAAAAAAAAACAATCTCATGAAAAAACTGACGCAGAGGAAAAATCAAGCCTCCACATCACCAGATTTGAAAGTCTTGTTCAAAGAAATTTGTTCAACAAAACATAGATTTTTTTGGGGGAAAAAAACCATAGACAAAACAACGACGGAAAACTTTCTCAAACCTTATTCAATCGCCGAGGTTTAACCAATTTAGATGGAGACCGATACTCTGAGGACGACTCACCGGCGCTTGAACAAATTTCTTGACACTCGAAAATGGCGGACGAAAGGAGGAAGGTGAAAGGGTGGTGAAAAGACCCAATAATTACCCAACAATTATTTCCCCCCTGGTCAGTGGTCAACGCTGTAAAATCGGGAGGGCTAGAATAAAAACACTCTTAAGTGTATAAAATATAAATGATTTTCAGCCCTTAGATCATCAAGATCTACGGTTGATTCGTAACCTTGTTGGACGAATTCGTGGTCTTGAGTTCGAATCTCAAAGGTAACAAAAATTTATTTTTCGCAATTTGTAACTCTGTTGGATAAATTCATACGTGTTCTACATAAAATTCGTACATTAAGAAACATTTATATTTTATACACTTAAGAGTGTTTTTATTCTAGCCTACCCCTATATATATATATATAGGGGGCGGTTATTCAATAAACCACCCTTATTTTAAGAATTACGAACCAACAAAAATGCATGAATTTTATGTATAACACGCATGAATAAACTGTATAAAGGCACGAATTGCGAAAAATAATTTTTTGCTATCTTTGGGATTCGAACTCAAGACCATGAATTTATCCAACAAGGTGATGAATCAACCGTAGATCTTGATGATCTAAGGGCTGAAAATGGTTCATAATTTATATTTTAAGAAGCGTTCTTATTTTAGCCTTCCCCTATATATATATATATATATATATATATATATATATATATGAGAGGTTCAAGAAAGAACCACTAAATAAAAGAAAAACGTATAACCATTTTCAGCCATTCGATCATCAAGATCTACAGTGGATGCATCATCTTGTTGGATGAATGCAGATCCTGTGTTCGAATCCTGAAGGGAGCAATTTTTTTTTAGTGCATTAATTTTAACAGTAAATGTATTAATTTTTACAATGAATGCATTAGATTTGATGGTTCTCACGTTCTCACAAATAATGTAGTTCTCATGAATGACTTGATTGGTTGTGAAATGCGCGAATTTCAAATAGGGCCCGGTCTCGTAAAAATGCATCTACAGGATATCGAATTCGGCTGCCCCTCGTCATGTTCAGTGCGGATGGGAGAGGTGGCGGCGGCGAAGGGTGGGGTAAGGGGAGGGGGCGACGGTGGCGGCGGCGGCAGAGGGTGGCGGCGGGTGGTGGGGAGAGGGGAGTTAGGGTTTGGAGGTGGAGGAGGTTGGAGAAGATGATGATGTGAGTTTTTTTTTATATATAAAATTTTCACGTGTCATAAATGTGTCACCGTGTCATTTCCGACTATCACCGTGTCATTTCCAGCGCATGCATAAGAAAAAATTAATCATCGAACAAATTTGAGACAAAAATGAATGGTTATGTATTTAAAAGTAAATTTTTTAAATTATGAGCAAAAATCAATTTCGATAAAACGTTATGAATTTACAGACAACTAACTTTAAAATAAAATAAGAATAAAAAATAAAAAATTGGTGGTGAAATAGCAATAAAAAAGTAATAAATATACATTTTTATGTACATCTCAAAATAAAGCAAAAGACACACTCTTAAGTGCTGTATCAATATAACGCAGAGCCCAATGATTAACACCGGAAATGGTAGGATAGCATGAGCCACATCATTTTCTATAAATCTTTTCGGTTATGGAGCAATTGATCCAAAATTAGCTCAAATACACGGATTTCTACAAATCTATTCCACAATTTTATGTGACTCAGTCGCGACAGTATTTTACTAATATTCATTTTAAAATAAAAATTACTTATTATACTAAAATGAATACTCATTAACATTAATAATTTGGGTTATTGCCATAAAATACACATAGTTTGCCAATTTTCTGATTTATAATATGACTTTAAAATTTGGCTAGAAAATACATCAATTTTAAATTTAATCTTAATTTTAACATAATTTAAATTTATGAAAAATAAAAATCTATGCGACATATTAATTTTTGTTTTAAGTCTATGTGGCATGACCGCAACACACACCTCACACCCACACACACAAACACACACCTCACACCCACCCCCTAAACACACACGACACACACACAACACCCTCTCTCTCCCTCTCACGCCTACTGCGGAGGCCGGAGGCCGAGAGAGAAGAGGCGGGCGGCGTGTATGTGAGTGTGTGTGTGGTGTGTGTGTGTCAGTGTGTGTTTGTGTGTGTGGGTGTGAGGTGTGTGTTGTGTCATGCCACATAGATTTAAAACAAAAATTAATATGCCATCTACATTTAAAATAAAAATTAACATGTCACATAGATCTTTATTTTTCATAAATTCAAATTATGTTAAAATTAAGATTAAATTTAAAATTGATGTATATTCTAGCCAAATTTTAAAGTCATGTTATAAATTAGAAAATTGGCAAAGTATGTGTATTTTATGGCAATAACCCCTTAATAATTATTAAAATTTGAAGCTTGAAGAAATTCTATAGCGTAATAAAAAAAAAACTCTACTACTCCCTCCGTCCCACTCCATGTCTCCTTTCTTTTGGGCACAGAGATTAAGAAATGTGTATAAAGTAGATAAAGTGAGTATAAAGTAGATAAAGTGGGTTGTTGGATATTATTTAATTATTGAGTATAAAGAGAGAGTGTATTGCCAAAAAAGGAATGAGACATTTGGAGTGAGACAACCCAAAATAGAAAATGAGACATTTGGAGAGGGGTGGAGGGAGTAATAAATTATTAACCAAATGAATTAAAATCAAATATTTAAAGTAAAAAAGACCCTAGTTGGATAAACAAACTCTAGTTTATAATTATAAATTAAAATATTTAAAATACAAGAAACAAAATTTGAAAAGAAAAATCAAAAATGGAAAAAAAAAATTGCGAGACACCAAAAAGTAGGATAGCTCTAATTAACTGTGAACAAACAGTACTACAAAATCTTATTTATATATAGCTGATCAGTTAATAAGAAACATACAATTACAAGAAAAGAAGAGATTATAGTAAAGGATGTCTGAAATTCAAATCCAATGCTTCATATATCCATTTCTTGCATCTCTAATCTTGTTATGGTGTATTAGCAGATGGTATCGCAAAGCAAATGGAATCAAGAATCCACCACCATCTCCACCAAAGCTACCGATACTCGGGAATCTCCATCAACTGCTGGGATCATTTCCTCACCAAAATCTGGACGCCTTAGCGAAAAAGCACGGACCTCTCATGCTTCTTCACTTTGGAAATGTTCCAGTGCTGATGGCCTCATCAGCTGACGCAGCGCGGGAGATCATGAGAGTTCATGATCTCACCTTCTCAAAGAGGCCGGTATACAAGGTTCACAGAAAGGTTGTCTACGATGGGAAAGATCTAACCTTCGCGCCTTATGGCGAATACTGGAAGCAAATGAGGGGGATTTTCGTGCTCAAGCTGCTGAGCAGCAAAAGGGTGCAATCTGTCCGTTGCATCAGGGAAGAAGAAACAGCCCTTTTCATGAAGAATGTCCAAGAGTCCAGTGGTGAGGTGAATCTGAGCCAGAGGTTTTATGAATACACTTATGATGTGATTTGCAGATCGGCTTTTGGAAACAAGTATAGTGGGAGTGAAATCGGGAAGAAATTCCTGCTTCTGGTAGCGGAGTTCTCTGAGATTTTGGGGGCTGTTGGTTTCGAAGATTTTGTTCCGTGGCTTGGTTGGATCGATCGTGTCAGCGGTTTTGATGAAAAGATCAATAGGGTTGCGAGAGGATTAGATGATTTTCTTGAGAATGTGATGCAGGAACGCCTCGATGGTGATCACAAGGAGCAGGAGAACTTCCTTGATATTATGCTTCAGATATACAAGGATAAGGCTGCTGATTTCTCCATTGACAGACAAAATATCAAAGCATTGATTTTGGTAAGAGCTTTTCACATCTACAATTTCACTTGTGTTCATATAGGGGACTGTTGGAATTGTGTTAAAAATGAAAGTGGGGATTTTTGTCCCACATTAGTTTTGCTATCAAAGTAGGTGGAGACCCTTAGGTTATTTAAGGAGTTCCAAGGTCTTTGATACAATTGCACCAATCACTACCTTTAGTCTTGTGATTACTTCTAGTTTGAAATTCCTTACTCTTTGTTTTAGAGGGGTGAGAGGTTTTCAAAGGCTTGTAAGAGTGTAGTGGTTGTGAGTCGAGAGGGTGAGAAATACTGTGTGATTGTAGAAATTTATCACATAGTAATTTTTCAGTGGGTCGTGGTTTTTTCTCCGGATTTGGAGTTTCCACGTTAAATTCTTGTGTTGTTAAATTGTGTCTAGTTTTTTATTCTTATTTCTTGCTTCTACCAAGTTTGGATGGGGAACTGATTTCCCAACAATTGGTATCAGAGCCTGGCTGAGGTCTCTTGATATTCCAAGTATGCTCTGTGGTTGCAGCATTGTCTGATCTTCCACATCAGAAAGGATTTCTTGAGAAAGATCCGGGCGGGGGTGTCTCTTGCGAGACGGCTGTTCATTTTGGTGGAGAAGCGGTACGTCAAGTCAACTTCAAGTCCAAATGAAGTTCGACGTGGAGAAATTCGATGGAATAATGAATTTTGGCTTGTGGCAAGTGCAAGTCAAGGATGTGCTGATACAATCTGGGTTACACAAGGCCCTGAAAGGAAAGCCCAGTGCAGATGATGACGCAAACAACAAGTCCGGTATGAGTGATGAAGATTGGGAGGATCTAGATCTGAAGGCGGCAAGCACAATTCGTCTCTGCTTGGCCAAGAATGTACTTGCAAATGTACATGGGATTTCGAGTGCGAAGGAGCTTTGGGAAAAGCTGGAAGCTCTGTACCAAGCAAAAGGCATCTCGAATCGGTTGTATTTGAAGGAACAATTTCATACCTTACGGATGGATGAAGGTGTGAAGATTTCAGATCACTTGAGTATTCTCAATGGCATTATCTCTGAACTGGAGAGTATTGGAGCGAAAATTGAAGATGAGGATAAGGCGTTGAGACTCATCTTGTCTCTTCCACGTTCCTATGAACACATGAAGCCAATATTAGTTTATGGGAAGGAAACTCTGGTCTTTGCTGAAGTCACGGGCAAACTTCGTTTGGAAGAAAGAAGGCTGATGAGTGAAGGACGTCCTTCATCGGAAAATTCAGCAATGGTGGCCTTTAGCAGAGGGAGGAAGAAAGACTCCAAGGGCGTTGTTTGTTGGAGGTGCGGAAAACCCGGCCATACGAAGCGAAACTGTCCAGGTGGAGCTTGTCAAGGTGAAGCGGATTCGGCAGAAAGCTCCGAACAAGCAGCTAACATCATTGTTGATGATGTCTTTTGAGGACATGAATATCCTTATGGCATGTCCAATGGCCATGATAGAGGATGTGACGATGTTAGTTGGACCACATGTGCATGGTTTTTGGCATGGATGCAGGTGTGTGGTGAAAAGTATGTCGATGGCTGATGACTTCTAGGAGGGCCAAAAGCTAGAAGGTTGCACCAAAATTTCAGCAAGGTTTTTTCGACATGTGCCGAAGTAAAATTCTTAGAATGGTTTATTCTAAGTGTTCTACTGGTGGACGTCGTATCCCACCAAAATAATTCCTGCAGAATTATCAAAATATATTAGTATCGTGATAAGCAGGGTCGATCCCACAGAGAGCAGATAAAATCATTCAATTCCCTAAATCTATTAAATTTTTGGTGATGCCACCACGCCTTAACTTTGAGAAAATATTAATTAACTAAGAATGCAGAATTAAATCAAATAAAACACGCTTGAAGTAAATATATGAAAAGGGTAATTCGGTTCAAATAAATCCACTCTAATTCAACTCTGATCCTCGACGCAATAATTAATCAATCCATATCAACCAACCAGTTATAGGATACCGTGAAACGCAACGGACGTACCCCAATTCCTACTTACTGTGTCGATAAACAGCTGGAGACGCCAGACCTGTTTATTTCCCTTATTAAAATATAACCTAGCTGGAGACGCCAGACCTAGATTTAATATTCTAATAGCATTAAGATAAAGGAACCCAATTTATACCAATTATCCTAGAGACGCTAGTAATAATTAATATACCAATTAATTCCCCCTACGAACATGGTAGTTGTATCACTAATTAGTCCAATTCCAACAATTACGGATTGGCAGGAACTAATTGACTGTAATCTAATTAAACTTAAGTTGATCAGGCTTAAATAAAATCAGAATTATCTTGGAACCTAGGAATTAATCGGAATCAATTTTAAACCAATTAGGTCTCACAGATCATTAAATTAGAGTTTCATTATTCTCGCCGAATTAAAAGAATTAGCTACTCATGCTTAAATTAAAAAAAATCAAATAAATAAAATAAAACATAATAAAATATGCGAATAAAACTGAGAGAATAAATTGCAAGAAATAAATCAATTTGAAGTAACCCAATACTCGTCTGCCTTCTTCGAATTCCAATCCAGCCGCAAATTGATGAACAAAAATAAACAAGAATTGAACTAACTAAAGCTTGGAAATCAAGAAACTAGTACGTGAGAATTGAATTGCATGAAGAATAAAGAAATTGCATGCATGGAAAATTGAAGGAAAAAGACGTCTGCCTTCAAAAAAACAAAAGTGTATCCCCACACTAAAACTAAGGTCAAAACCTCCTAATCAAAGTCTAATGTTGCGGTTGAATATAAAAAGTGTGAATATGTAATCTAAAGTTAAACCTAAACTAATATATATATGAGGCCATGCGGCCCCTAACAAAATTAAGGAAATAAATTCCGGCCGCATAAACCAAGACATGGGCTTCGGCCCTAAACTTAATTAATACTCAAAATAAAATAAAACTAAGAGTTTTGGGCTTCCTAAAAAAATATAACAAGTAAATTAAAAGTCCAATCTCTACTTTCTTCCATCTTCACGTCAAATCCCATCGCAAATTCTTCTTTCTCCACTTTCTTCCAATTAGCAGCTCTATCTCCAATTCTTCTCATTCCTGCGCCAAAACATAGCAAAACATGTAATATCACATGAAACCACGGCAAAAACGCACACTAAACTAGGTAGCTAAAATATACACATCAAATCCCCTCACACTTAGATCATACTTGTCCTCAAGTATGAAATAAGAGAAGAATTAATGGTGAAATTCAGCCCCTAGAAGCAACTCCTTTCCTTGACACGAAGACTCTAGAAACGAAAGAACGGAAAACAGACACAACGACACATGCAAAGAACAGGAAAGTAAAAAGAGACGAGACAAGACACGACAAACCAAAAAAACTAGCCAAGCAACATCAAAGCATCAGGAGTGAAACAGTCTATCAAATCAAATCATGCAATTCACCATCACTTCCCAACTCTTGAACTAAGAACATGAACCTCCAAAATGTGCTTTCATTATCAATCTAGTCCAAATTAGGCAACAATGAGTGCAACTCTCACGCTCATTCAATCTCTCCATAAGATAAGGTAATTCTCACACAAGAAAAAACTCCAATTAGTCATGATATTTTGCAGTCACATTATGGCTAAAAAAGGTCTTTCTTCTTTGGTTGTAATGGGGCTAAAGGACTATCAATGATGTAGGCAAGATCCTAGGGGTCCTAAGCTCAAACATTGAAGATCAATTATCGTGCATGCTCGAATCAAATCACACCCCAAGAAATCTAAACATATGAAGACTAACCTCCAAGTCTCCAACTCAACCATGGGCAACAACCATCAAACAACTCAATGCATGTATACTAATTCGACTTTGGTGCAACCTTTATTTTCTCTCTTTTTTTTTTCTTTTTTTTTCTCTTCTTTTTTTCTTTTCTTTTCTTTTTTTTCTGTTTTCTGTTTTCTTTTTTTCTGTTTTCCTTTTCTTTTCTTTCATATTTTTTTTTTCTGCACCACTCATTAAAACAAACACAATCATGCAAAGAATTCATCAAAAACAAACTGCCCAACTGTCAAAATCCTCCTCTGTTCGGCCAAACAGATCATCCGTCCTAGATTAAAATGCAATTTCGGCTCAGATTCTGTTTGGGCAAACAAGTGTTCTTATGCACATTCCTCAAAAATTCACTTAAGATGTCATTCAATTCTAACATGCACAATGGGACCAAAGAGAAAGTTCACAAAAAACAGGCCTTGGCTATATATATATAGTGACTAATATGAACAATCACGGCAAGGCTCAAACATGGCTCACTAGGGGTTAGTGTATGGGTAGGAATTCAAAAGCAGGCCAATTGGCTACCCTAGTGCCTCTTATCTTTACCACATATGACACACTTGATATCACGACTTCATGGATCATCAAATCTCTCAAAACAAAAATTAGTAGAGAGTGCTCTACTCTATTAAGCTCAATACCTCACTTATGTGTAGTTTAGATTCACTCATCAACCTTATTTTGTCATTCCAGACATCATGTAATCAAAACACACATTGTCAATCAGAGGCTCTTAATTCTTAAGTCGGGAAAGATCAAATTATCACACATTTTCAATCTAACAGTATGCTTCACAACTGCACTTATCAATTACTTTGGCTAGAAGACTCACAAGACTCAACATAAACTGACTTAACAAGCAAAGACTCAACAATGCCCCCCTCACACTTAAATTTTTGCTTGCCCTCAAGCAAAACAAAATAAAGCATAAGTAAAGGGTAACGAAAAACACAGAACACACTCAAAACAGAAAAACCAACACAAGAACAAACAAAACGAAAAGGAAAAAGGAAAGGAATCACCGCGTGCGCTGCCGCCGCAGCTCCTGTCTGATCGTGGCGCTCAGGTTGGCTATGCTCTCCTGCAATGCTGTGACGTGCCCGTCCATCCTCGCAAACTGCTGCGTCACCTCTGCTCGGAACTGCCCAAACTCATCTCGCAAACTCTGAAGATCCAAACTCAAAGCTTCTAGTGAAACTGGACCTGCAGGAACACCCATGCTCGGGGGGTTCTCCCCCGGCTCATAAAAGCAAGGCTCGCCATCCGAGTTAAAGTAGAACACTCGGGCGGCGGCTAGGACGTCAATATCAAAGCGGGTGGGTGCCTGTGAGGAAATTCTTCCGTCGACGTGTGTTGAGTGCCTTACACATTGCC
The DNA here is from genome assembly GCF_028751815.1 of Salvia miltiorrhiza. Lineage (NCBI taxonomy): Eukaryota > Viridiplantae > Streptophyta > Magnoliopsida > Lamiales > Lamiaceae > Salvia > Salvia miltiorrhiza. The sequence goes on from NC_080387.1 coordinate 65,975,847, forward strand.
TCGTCTGGGAAGTTCAGTAATTCCTCGATTTCAGCAGGGTCCGAGAACTCGACCGGGAACTTTTGTGCAGCGGCATCATCTCCTATTTGGGCGGAGGAGGCGTCTGAGTCGGCGAACGATTCCGAAGCGGAATCGGAGCCATCCTCCATCTCGTAGTCATCATCGGGAGAACCGGAGTCATCGGAGTCGGCTGCGGTGCTTGGACCAGCGGCGGTGGCTGCCGAGCGCGCCCTGGTGCTGCGACGCGGCGGTGGTGGCGGAGCTAGGGCTGCTGTCGGGTTCTGTGGTGGCTGGGCGGCTGCTGTCGGGTTCTGTGGTGGCTGGGCGGTTGATGAAGAGGGAGCGGCGGCTAGGGTTTGGGCCTCAGCGGTTGACGGCGACCTTGGTGCCGGCGGCAGGACCGCGGCATTGGCGAGAGCGCGCTCGGCGGCGGTTGGGAGGAGTGGCTGGCGGATTTTTGCAGGTCCTCGCTTCCGTTTTGGTGCCATTCCGTCGATGGTGGTGGCCGAAAATGGGAGTGGCTGTGCGGTGGTGCGGTTGGGACGAAGCGGAGGTGGTGGCTGGCGGTGATCTTGGCAGCGGAAGAGGGGAAGTCGCGGTGGGAGTGGAGGAGTCGAAGGTGGGGGGAAGAAGCTTGTAGGGGAAGCTTTGACTTGGGTCAAAAGAACCCTAGTTTTGGAAATTGCAATTTAGCCTCCCAATTCTCCATATCTGCAAAACAACCCCCAAGCTATTTCTCTCCTGCAAAATTGACTCCATGCCATAAATTAGAAATTGCAATACAATCCCTAAGCAAAGACTTCCAACACTTAGAAAATTTTTTACCACTTCTCCTAAAAAAATCGAGCATCTCTTTTTTTTTTTTTTTTTTTTTTAATATAAAAGAAAACATAAAGAAAAGAAATAACTTAAAGAAAATTAAACTCTTCCTAGAACTTAAAGTATGCGAAAATTAAAAGAAAAATAAAGCAAAACGAAAAATAAAAGGGAAAGAACGTCGGGTTGCCTCCCGATAAGCGCCATTTTTTTAACGTCGTCGGCTCGACTACTCAAGTGCTCACGAAACCTTCAGAGGTAGAAGTGAAATTTCTTCCACGTCTGCCACGGGTGATGTATCATAATACGGCTTCAATCGATGGCCATTGACGGTAAACGTTTTCGCCGTATCCAAACTGTGAATCTCAAATGCTCCGTTTGGGCAAACAGACTGTATAACGAAGGGGCCAATCCACTTCGTCTTCAATTTCCCGGGCATCAATCGCAGCTTTGATTGGAACAACAACACCCTTTGGCCGACTTCAAATGTCTTTCCTCGCAGATTCTTGTCGTGCCACATCTTGGTGCGATCCTTGTACCACGCCGCTGCGTCATAAGCTTCAAGACGAAGCTCTTCCAACTCTTGAAGTTGAAATCTCCTCTCCTCCTCACACTTGGGCGATTGCATGTTCACCTTCTTGATTGCCCAATATGCTCTATGCTCCAATCCAACAGGTAAGTGACACATCTTCCCAAAAATCAAGCGATAAGGTGACATGCCAATGGGAGTTTTGTAGGCCGTTCGATAAGCCCACAATGCATCGTCTAGCCTTGAACTCCAATCCTTCCTTGATGGATTCACCGTCTTCTCTAAGATTTACTTTATCTCCCGATTAGAAACTTCAGCTTGCCCATTTGTTTGAGGATGATAGGGAGTAGCCAATCTATGTTGAACTCCATACTTCCGCATCAACGCTTCTATCGTGCGGTTGCAAAAATGAGTCCCTTGATCGCTTATCACTGCTCGCGGCACTCCATACCTTGTGAAAATATGAGACTTCAAGAATGCAGCGACCACCTTGGAGTCATTCGTTCTGGTGGCTTTCGCTTCTACCCATTTCGAGACATAGTCGACGGCGAGCAATATGTAGAGATTCCCGAATGAACTCGGAAACGGCCCCATAAAATCCATCCCCCACACATCGAATACCTCACAAAAAATCAGCGGAACTTGAGGCATCTCATCTCGTTTGGAAATACTCCCGGTCAGTTGACATCTCCCACAGCTTTTGCAAAACAAGTAAGCACTTCTATTCAACGTGGGCCAGAAGAATCCTGAATCGAGCACCTTCCGAGCTGTCCTCTTTGGGCCAAAATGTCCTCCACACGCGAGAGAATGGCAGTGCAAGAGAATTTCCTGTTGTTCTACCTCGGGAATGCATCGGCGTATAACTTGATCGGCTCCAACCTTCCACAAGTAAGGCTCATCCCAGAAATAATACTTACACTCACTCCTTAGTTTCATCCGCTATGCTTTTGTGAACAGAGGTGGAAATATTCCAGATGTCAAGTAATTGACGATATCGGCAAACCAAGGTTCGGGATCACCCTTGACAACGGCTGAATGTGCTGCTGGCTCGGACAGAGGGCTCTGTTTGGGCAAACAGACAGCCGAACAGGTCTGGATAGCATAAAGATGCTCTTCTGGGAAAGCTTCGTTGATAGGGCTCTCATCTTCCTCTTGCTGGACTAAACGACTTAAATGGTCAGCCACATGATTCTCCGCTCCATTCTTATCCCGAATCTCCCAATCAAACTCCTGCAACAAAAGAATCCATCTAATCAAACGTGGTTTAGACTCCTTCTTTGATAGTAGAAACTTCAATGCGGCATGGTCCGTGTAGACAATTATTTTCGCCCCCAAAAGATATGAACGGAATTTTTCAAAGGCAAAAATAATCGCCAACATCTCCTTTTCTGTTGTTGCATAGTTGCATTGGGCGGGATTCAACGTCTTTGAAGCATAATAAATTACGTGGCTCTCCTTCCCCATCTTTTGTCCAAGCACCGCACCCACAGCATGGTCACTATTGTCGCACATGAGCTCAAAAGGAAGGTTCCAGTCAGGTGGTTGCATAATCGGAGCCGTGGTCAACTTGGTTTTTAACAAGTCAAACGCCTGCTTGCAGTCGTCTGTTAGGGCAAACGGAACATCATTCTGCAGCAGATGTGTCAATGGTTGCGCGATCTTTGCGAAATCCTTGATGAATCGTCTGTAGAATCCAGCGTGACCAAGAAAACCTCGAATCTCCTTCACATTTGTAGGGTATGGCAGCTTCGCTATCAAATCCACCTTTGCCTTGTCCACTTGAATCCCCCTTTCTGAAACAACATGGCCCAAAACGATGCCCTCCTTGACCATAAAATGACACTTTTCGAAATTCAAGATCAGATTCTTCTCCACACAACGTGTCAACACCTTCTCCAAATTGTCAAGGCAGCCCTCAAACGATGCTCCATAAACTGTAAAATCGTCCATAAAGATCTCGATGCTCTTCTCGATCAAATCAGAAAAAATACTCATCATACATCTTTGGAAAGTGCCCGGTGCATTGCACAATCCAAACGGCATCCTCTTGCAAGCATATGTTCCAAACGTCGTCTTCTCTTGATATTCTTGATTGACATGAATTTGAAAATAGCCACTATATCCATCCAAGAAGCAAAAGGATGATTGTCCAGCTAGGCGCTCCAACATCTGATCAATGAACGGTAGAGGAAAATGGTCCTTTCGAGTGGCTGCATTTAACTTCCGATAATCGATGCACATCCGCCATCCAGTCACAAGACGCATCGGCACCAACTCATTCTTCTCGTTCTCAACCACTTGCAATCCTGACTTCTTTGGAACCATGTGAATCGGGCTCACCCACTTGCTATCAGAGATAGGATAAATGATTCCCAAAGCGAGAAGCTTTAGAATCTCCTTAAGCACGATCTCCCTCATGTTCGGATTCAACTTCCTCTGCGGGTCTCTAACAGGCTTAGCATCCGGCTCCATCAAGATGTAATGTTGACATACGTCAGGGCTTATACCAGTGATGTCCACCAATGTCCACCCAATAGCCTTCTTGTGCCTCTTAAGCACGGTGATCAACTGCTGCTCCTGGCTTGCGGTCAGATCGCTGCTAATGATGACTGGAAGAGTATCGGCATCCCCCAAGTAGACATACTTCAGATTCTGAGGTAGAGGCTTGAGCTCCAGTTCAGGTGGCTTCTCATTGGATCTCAGTGGTCTGTCGTATGGTGTCTGTTTGGGCAAACAGAACTGGCTTCCCGAACTGACCACCTCCGGTTGTGCATAAAGAGACATGATGGCCTCCTTGACCTCTGCATCGTTCATCCCTTGAGCATCAAAATTTGTCCAACTCTTGATCATAGTGAGCTCCAACTTATCCTGCATGAATTCGGTCTCAAGAAATTCTTGGACGAGAGGGTCAATCACATCAATAGAATAAGCATTTTCAGCATCATTCGGAGTTTTCATGGCATCATCCATACTAAAAGTGTATTTCTCCCCATGATAATCCAGACAAATCGTGCCATTACTAACATCTATGATTGACTTTGCAGTTCTTAGGAACGGACGACCTAAAAGGACTCCCGTTGAACCCTTAGATTGCACTCCACTCATCCTCACCACATAGAAATCGGCAGGATAAACAAAATTATTCACACTCACAAGAACATTCTCAAGCAAACCCTCGGGATAAACACAAGACCTATCGGCTAACTGAATGACTACTCTAGTATCTACCAATTCTACACCCGACAATCTATTGTAAACAGTGAGAGGCATAACATTGATAGACGCTCCTAAGTCACACATAGCATGCTCGATCCTAGTATCACCAATGTAAATGGGAAGAGAAAACATACCAGGATCTTTGCACTTGGCGGGCAACTCCTTCTTGAGTGCAGCTGAAACGTTCTCGCCCATCACAATCTTTCCAGTTGCCTTGGACTTTCCACCTATGAAGTCCTTCACAAATTTCCCAAAAGGAGGAATTTTCAGTGCTTGCAAGAATGGAAGATTCACTTCAAGTTTGCCGAAGATCTTCACAAAATCGATGAGCTCCTCTTCCGGCTTCTTCCTCGCCAACCTTCCTGGAAAGGGGACTGATGTTGCAGCCTTGGGATCATGTAAGCTCAACGGTTTAGAGACCTTGGTCTGCTCCTCTTCGTTGGATTCAAGTTCTGCTCCTTTCCCCTTCTGCTCAGCTGTCGGCCCCTTGCTCTGTTTGGCCAAACGGGGCTGTTCTGCCTGCTGAACGACTGAATCCTTTGTGCCAACAGAACACTCGAATTCTTCCACACGAAATTCAACTCCAGAATCTACCCGCGGTCCATCTTGAGAGTTCTGGGGTGTCGGTCCGTCCAACTCTGTACCGCTCCTCAAGGTGATCTTGTTGACATTCTCCTTGGGATTCACATGAACTTGAGATGGCAAAGCTCCATTATTTCCCTTAAGCTGATTCATGGATGTGGCGAGCTGAGACATCTGACGAGATAGTCCCTCGATTTGCACCTTCTGCTCGGCTTGAGATTGTTGAAGTTGTTGCACATTATTTTGCAGAAATTGCTGGTTGCCAATCAAATCCGCCATCATCTCCTCAAGTGACTTGCCTTGCTTCTCGGGAGGATGTTGCTGAGCTTGTGGAGCTTGATACCCCGTCCTTTGATGTGGAGGACGGTAGTTTTGCTGTTGTGGCTGCTGCATCGTTGGTGGTTGCTTCGGCTCAGGATCTCTCCATCGGAAATTGGGATGATTCCTCCATGGAGCATTGTGATTGTTCGCGTACTGGTCCCGTTTGGGCAAATGGGGTAGTGGCGCGTCACAGCTATAAAAATTATGGGAAGAATTCGCTTGAGCTTGATATTCTTCCTCACCCCCTGTGCACTGCAAGCTCGTATGGCCAAAGTTTCCACACGCTCCACATGGTTTTTCCGTCGGTTGTCCAGCGCTCGCCACTTTCTCCACCACAGTGCTTAGCATTCTCTCCATCCTTCCCAATCTCTCTTCTAACTTGTCATCCAAATTTGAGGAGCTTGCTTGCGCAGCTTTCTTGAGCATTTGAATGCGTGGCTCATCATATTCCCTCGTAGCTTCCACCAAGTGTTGAATTAATCTTTTGGCTTCACTCACCGTGTTTTGGGAAAATCCCCCTCCACTTGCTGAGTTCACCAAATTCTTAGTGTCAACGGTCATCCCTTGGTAGAAATACTGCAACAAGTCACCCTCAGAAAACTTGTGGTTTGGGCAACTATCCACCAATCTTCTAAATCTGGTCCAGTAGGCGCTTAACGATTCATCATACTCCTGCTTTGCACCACTGATCTCCTTCTTTAGCGCGTTCGTCTTGGTGGGAGGGAAAAAATGCTCCAGGAATAGCCTTTTCATCTCCGCCCATGTAGTAATAGAATACGGTGGGAGACTCGCGAACCAAGAGTTCGCCTCTGCTGTCATGGTGAAGGGAAAAACAGCTAATCTGAAGTGTTCCTCCGTTACATCAGTGGGGCGCTTCTGTACCTTGCAGATCTTGATGAATTCGCTCAAGAAATTATATGGATCTTCTCCTTTCTTCCCATAGTACTTAGGAAGAACATTAAGCAACCCAAGCTTAATTTCTATAGCAGTAGCAGCCGCCGGCATCCAGATCGGGGTTGGGGGGTCATCAGCTTCGTGGCTGGAGAGATCGCACAGTCTCGGATCGTCAGCCATGTCACTCTCAGTACTTGCAACCGAAATTGAGTCGGTTTCTTCTTCAAAGTCTGATTCTGTCTCTGAGTCGTGGTCTGTTTGGGCAAACGGAACCTCTTCAGCAGCGACAGAACCGGGTTTCTCCTCGACAAACTGCTCCGGTCGAACGGGAAAGTCAGCCTGCGAATCCAGCAGATCCAGTAGCTTCCTCGCCTTTGCCTCCTTCCTAAGCTTCTTCGCGGTCTTCTCAATTTCACTATCGTAGAGAAGGTTCGGCTTGGACGATCTGCTCATAAACAAGGAAAATAATAAAAAAAAAGAAAATAGACAAAGGGAAAAGAATTAATTAACACCGCTCCCCGGCAACGGCGCCAATTTGGTGGACGTCGTATCCCACCAAAATAATTCCTGCAGAATTATCAAAATATATTAGTATCGTGATAAGCAGGGTCGATCCCACAGAGAGCAGATAAAATCATTCAATTCCCTAAATCTATTAAATTTTTGGTGATGCCACCACGCCTTAACTTTGAGAAAATATTAATTAACTAAGAATGCAGAATTAAATCAAATAAAACACGCTTGAAGTAAATATATGAAAAGGGTAATTCGGTTCAAATAAATCCACTCTAATTCAACTCTGATCCTCGACGCAATAATTAATCAATCCCTATCAACCAACCAGTTATAGGATACCGTGAAACGCAACGGACGTACCCCAATTCCTACTTATTGTGTCGATAAACAGCTGGAGACGCCAGACCTGTTTATTTCCCTTATTAAAATATAACCTAGCTGGAGACGCCAGACCTAGATTTAATATTCTAATAGCATTAAGATAAAGGAACCCAATTTATACCAATTATCCTAGAGACGCTAGTAATAATTAATATACCAATTAATTCCCCCTACGAACATGGTAGTTGTATCACTAATTAGTCCAATTCCAACAATTACGGATTGGCAGGAACTAATTGACTGTAATCTAATTAAACTTAAGTTGATCAGGCTTAAATAAAATCAGAATTATCTTGGAACCTAGGAATTAATCGGAATCAATTTTAAACCAATTAGGTCTCACAGATCATTAAATTAGAGTTTCATTATTCTCGCCGAATTAAAAGAATTAGCTACTCATGCTTAAATTAAAAACAATCAAATAAATAAAATAAAACATAATAAAATATGCGAATAAAACTGAGAGAATAAATTGCAAGAAATAAATCAATTTGAAGTAACCCAATACTCGTCTGCCTTCTTCGAATTCCAATCCAGCCGCAAATTGATAAACAAAAATAAACAAGAATTGAACTAACTAAAGCTTGGAAATCAAGAAACTAGTACGTGAGAATTGAATTGCATGAAGAATAAAGAAATTGCATGCATGGAAAATTGAAGGAAAAAGACGTCTGCCTTCAAAAAAACAAAAGTGTATCCCCACACTAAAACTAAGGTCAAAACCTCCTAATCAAAGTCTAATGTTGCGGCTGAATATAAAAGTGTGAATATGTAATCTAAAGTTAAACCTAAACTAATATATATATGAGGCCATGCGGCCCCTAACAAAATTAAGGAAATAAATTCCTTCCAAGGCCGCATAAACCAAGACATGGGCTTCGGCCCTAAACTTAATTAATACTCAAAATAAAATAAAACTAAGAGTTTTGGGCTTCCTAAAAAAATATAACAAGTAAATTAAAAGCTCAATCTCTACATTCTTCCATCTTCACGTCAAATCCCATCGCAAATTCTTCTTTCTCTACTTTCTTCCAATTAGCAGCTCTATCTCCAATTCTTCTCATTCCTGCGCCAAAACATAGCAAAACATGTAATATCACATGAAACCACGGCAAAAACGCACACTAAACTAGGTAGCTAAAATACACACATCATCTACTCATTTGGTGGAGTAGGTTTATTCTCTTTTGAGGATGATGGTTCTTTGTGATAAGAATCATAATTGTCGGTGAAGACAATGGTGTTTTTTCTTTCTTTTTTAACAAGGTGGAGATTGTTGGAATTGTGTTAAAAATGAAAGTGGGGATTGTTGTCCCACATTGGTTTTGCTATCAAAGTAGGTGGAGACCCTTAGGTTATTTAAGGAGTTCCAAGGTCTTTGATACAATTGCACCAATCACTACCTTTAGTCTTGTGATTACTTCTAGTTTGAAATTCCTTACTCTTTGTTTTAGAGGGGTGAGAGGTTTTCAAAGGCTTGTAAGAGTGTAGTGGTTGTGAGTCGAGAGGGTGAGAAATACTGTGTGATTGTAGAAATTTATCATATAGTAATTTTTCAGTGGGTCGTGGTTTTTTCTCCGGATTTGGAGTTTTCACGTTAAATTCTTGTGTTGTTAAATTGTGTCTAGTTTTTTATTCTTATTTCTTGCTTCTACCAAGTTTGGATGGGGAACTGATTTCCCAACAGGGACGTAGAGTTTTTCTAAATGAGTATGAGTTAATTCTAATTCTGATTTTGGCTCGACAAAATCTTCCATTCGTCTCATTCTATCTTTTGGTTCAATTTGACCTGAAAATGAACAAGGGCTATGTATTTCTAGACCCAAGATCCTACAAAATTATGTGGAGTCGACGTGTATCGTTATGCATAAATCATAATATGGGTGTATTACAAGGTCAAAAATCGTAATTAATTTGGATGTTTATTTTTCTTGTTGTTTGAAATCTGACAATCGTATTTATGTAAGTGCAATGTGACGTTGTTGTAAATTCTACAGGATGTATTTGCGGCGGGGACTGATACCTCATCCATAGTTCTGGAGTGGGCAATGACAGAACTCTTACGAAACCCTTCAATCATGCGGAAATTGCAGAAGGAAGTAAGAGAAATCGTGAAGCAGGGAGACGACATTAGAGATGAGGACCTAGAAAAAATGCAGTACTTGAAAGGTGTGATCAAGGAGACTTTTCGGTATCACCCACCAATCCCGCTACTGCTGCCCAGAATAGCCGCCGACGATTTGAAAATGAAGGGCTTTGACGTGGCTGCAGGCACGGTGGCGATGGTTAACGTATGGGCCATAGGCAGAGACCCGGCGTCGTGGGACGAACCCCAAATTTTCAAGCCAGAGAGATGTTAGAACCGGGTACACGATCGAGATATTACAAAATAAATATTTTGAGATATTACAACTCAAAATAATTGAAAATATTAAAAAGAAAATAATTTGAGAAATTACAACTCAAATAATTGTATACAACTGAAATATACTGTATAAATAAATTATACGTATAAACTAAGTCGAGTCGAGATGAATCTCTTCCCGCAAGAAGATTATCGCCCCGGTAGTGCTCTTCGGTTTGGCGTATCTTCCCAAAGGTAAAACGACTTCGTCTCATTGGATGTAGCACCACAATCCGGCGAGCTCCGGCGAACTGAATAGGATTAAGAACTGAGCGCAAGTGTTATGCAGAGAGTGTGTGTAGAAATGGCAGAATGCATAATATTTGTTGATGTTTTTTTTTTTTTTTGCATGCTCTCCATAGGCCTATTTATAGGCATGTGGTAAGTATGAATTCAACACCTTGAATTCTACTCCGACGGCTGGAAGCCGTAAAGGTTGAAGAAGTGGCCGGTGGCAGCAGTCGTTGAAGAAACTCAGCCGCAAAAAATTGAAGCTGCCATGCAGAAGTCGAAGCTGGCGTGCTTCTGCTACTGCTTCTTCTGCTGCTGCTGTGACTTGTTGCTTGATGTGGGCTGGGCTTGGGAATTAACAATCAGATGGGCCAAGAATTAATTATGTTGGGCCAAAAATAAAAGCCCAATGGAGTTGGTCCAAAATAATAGTTTGGGCCCCAAACACCAATTGCCAAGATCCAAGTCCTTGGCCGCGGCCCGCCCGGCGGCGGCGACGACGTCGTCGTCGTCCGTCCGATCGATCGTCGGCGGCGGCGCGCGTGTGTGTGTGTGCGAGGCTAGTACTTTAGATCAAGCCCACTAGCAAGCCCACAAGTCAATTTATCAACTCCATGTGCTTTGCTATTCTTATACATGAAAAACATCTCTATGTTTTCCAATGTGGGATAGCATAACAAATGTTATTTTCCCTCTTCAACATCCAAACTTTGACATACAATATCTCACTCATCGGAAATCGGTTTTGAGACTTCAAGTATATCACGTTGATCTACTCGAGATGTAGATTAACATCCAATAATTATTTTAATTAAATAATAAATATTTAATTAAATAATAATTTTCAGATATGGCATAAAACCATATTTCCAACAATCCCCCACATGAGTGAGAAAACAGTATGCGAAAGTATGCAAACACTTAGCTCAGTCCTCTTAAGATACAACATTGCATTTGGAAAGGTAGCTTGTGGCTTTGAACCTGCCATAGTCAATGTTATCGAGTATACCGGCGGCCTAGTGGATTGTGTTCCTTGAACTAGTCCTCCTCGGTGTATACTAAGTCAACAATATTGACACAATATTGCTTCAATCCTTATTCGTTCTCACGTTTGTGTCCATTACAGGCCTTGGAACACCTCTTTGGATTCATAAGTGTTTCAATCGAAGCGGCCCCACTTCACACTTACATAGGTGACTCTTAACTCAAGTATCCTGCTATACTTGTCTTCTTCGAGGAGTTCTAGAGTCATTAAAAGTCAAAGACTTAACCTCACCACGTGCAGGTTTCCGAACACTCACAGTTCTACAAGGAATAGGCAATTCGAGTGTTCAACACACGAATTTTCATAGCTTAGTTGTCCCATTGAACCAAGTTCTTGGGATCCTCCAGTCATCATGGTTGGGTTGCCACTATGATTATCCTTAATTTGTGGACTTCAAACCCATTCCCCCTAACAGTTTATACATCTGATCTCGATGGATTCTTTTTGTCAAAGGATCCGCTATGTTATCAATTGATCTTATATAATCAATTGTGATAACTCCACTAGTGATCAGATGTCTCACGGTATTATGACGTCGACGAATATGTCTCGACTTACCGTTATACAAATGGTTTTGTGCTCGTCCGATAGCAGCTTGACTATCACAATGAATTATTACGGACGACACAGGTTTCGACCAACATGGAATATCCTCGAGGAAATTTTTAAGCCACTCGGCTTCTTCACCAGCTTTATCCAAAGCTATGAATTCTGATTCCATGGTCGATCTAGCAATACATGTTTGCTTCTTGGATTTCCAAGACACAGCACCACCCCCCCACAGTGAATACATAACCGCTCGTTGAAAACGAGTCTTTGGCATCAGATATCCAATTTGCATCACAGTACCCTTCAAGTACAGAGGGTTCCCTAGTATAATGAATCGCATAGTTTTGAGTATATTTCAAATATCTCAAAACCCTTTCAAGAGCTTTCCAATGTTCATTACTAGGGTTAGCTGTAAAGCTGCTCAACTTGTTTACCGAGCATGCTATATCGGGACGAGTGCAATTTGTTAGATACAACAAGCTCCCAATAATCTTCGCATATTCTATCGCGTCAACAGGTTCTCCCTTGTGTACACTCAAATGCACACTAGGTTCCCATGGTGTCTTAGCTATTGGCTTGTCAAAAGCGTTGAATTTCTTTAACACTTTCTCAACGTAGTGAGATTGTGATATAGTAATACCATCAGGTCTTCTTAGAATTTTAATTCCAAGGATAACATCAGCTAAGCCCATATCTTTCATGCTAAAATTTTTACTTAGCATGCCTTGGTTTCTTGAATCACTCGGGAATTACTTCCCATGATGAGCATGTCATCTACATAAAGACAAACAATAACATATCCGTTATTAGAAATCTTAATGTAGATACATTTATCGCACTCATTGATTCTGAATCCATTTGACAACATCACACTGTCAAATTTTAAATGCCATTGAAGCGGTGCTTGCTTCAACCCATATAAAGACCTTTGAAGTTTGCATACTTTGTGCTCTTGCCCAGGTACTACAAACCCTACAGGTTGCTTCATATATATTTCATCTTCCAACTCGCCATACAAGAACGCAGTTTTCACATCCATTTGGTGAATCTCGAGATTGTGCAAGGCAGCAATAGCGAGAAGCATCCGAATAGATGTTAGTCTAGTCACAGGTGAATAGGTATCGAAGAAATCGTACCCTTCTTTCTGCCTGAAACCTTGAACGACAAGTCGGGCTTTGTACTTATCTATAGTACCATCAGATTTGTACTTCTTCTTTAGGATCCATTTGCATCCTAAAGCTTTAGCACCAGGTGGTAGATCTACTAGCACCCAAGTATGATTCTGCATAATGGAATCAATCTCAATATCGATGGCTTCTTTCCAGAGAGCTGCATCTGAGCCAGATAAAGCTTCTTTGATCGTCACCGGTTCGTCATCTAGCATCAAGACAACATAATCCGGTCCATAGACATTAGCTTTTCTAACTCGTTCCCCACGTCTTGGTTCTACATCCATAGGTTTAGACCTTGGTCTTTTCCTATTAGGTGGTACAGGATTAGAACCCGTGGCATCATCTACTTTAGTAGAATTACTAGCTACTTCCATAGGTTTAGAACCTGTAGCATCACCATCAACTCCATCATTAGAGTTCGATGTAACTTTATCCTTGTTAGGATAGATATTTTCAAAGAATATAGCATTCCTTGATTCTATCGTTGTCCCAATATGTATATCAGGTATCTCCGATCTGTGCACTATAAAACGATAGGCACTGCTATTAAGTGCATAACCAATGAAGATACAATCCACCGTTTTAGGTCCTATTGTAACTAGCTTTGGTAAAGGCACTTCTACCTTGGCTAAACACCCCCACACTTTGAGGTATTTATACGAAGGTTTCCTTCCTTTCCATAGCTCATAGGGAGTTACATCTTTCCCTTTGAGTGGAATCTTGTTCAAGATATAGTTGGCCGTCAAGACAGCTTCCCCCCACATGTTCTGGGGTAATCCTGAACTAATCAACAAGGCATTCATCATCTCCTTAAGAGTTCGATTCTTGCGTTCAGCAACGCCGTTAGATTGTGGTGAATAAGGTGCAGTTGTTTGATGTATTATACCACTTTCGTTGCATAATTCAGCAAACGGAGCTACATATTCTCCACCTCTATCACTTCGAACCATCTTAATTCGACATCCAAGTTGATTCTCGGCTTTATTTTTGAAGTTTCTAAAAGCTTCAATAGCCTCATCTTTACTTTTCAATAAGTAAAGGTAACAATACTTTGTGCAATCGTCTATAAAGGTGATAAAGTACTTCTTGCCACCTCTAGTTTGCACGAACTTTAAATCACAAACATTTGTGTGAATAAGTTCCAATGGTTGAGTGCTCCTTTCTACCGATTTAAACGGTAACTTAGTCATTTTGGCTTCAACACAAACTTCACATTTTTCTTGTGAGTTGTATTCATCAACTTTTAGTAAATTCATTTTTACTAATCTCTTTATAGCATTTAGATTAACATGTCCAAGTCTACAATGCCATAAATCTGAACACTCAATCAAGTAAGCAGAAGAAGTTGATGCATCTTTATTGATCTTAGCCTTGGCAGGCTTACAAGCTCTTACTCCAAGTTTGAAGAGTCCTTCGGAGGCATAGCCTTTCCCTAGGAACTTTCCCCACTTGCGTATTACAACATAGTCAGATTTGAAAAACAATTCAAAATCCTTATTCGTAAGCCTAAAGCCCGAAATTAAATTCTTTCGGACAGTTGGAACGTGTAATACGTCTTTCAATGTGATCTCCACGTCCGACGTGAGTTGAAGAATCACATCTCCCATGCCAAGGACTTGGGATGTCCGCTCGCGCCTCCATTATCATTTTGTTTTCCACTTCCTTGTAGTTGTGGAACAACTCACGATTTATGCATATATGAACGGTAGCGCCGGTGTCCACGAACCAAGCGTTAGGATTGTCCACATGATTCACCTCGGAGATCATGGCAGCAAAGTCATCGTGGTTCCAATCGTCGAAGTCCTTCTCGACGTTGTTCACGTTGCTCTTTGCCTTCTTCCGCTTTGGCTTGCGGCAATCCTTAGCCATGTGACCTTGTTTGTCACAATTATAACATACACCATCAAACTTTGATGGTTGACTACCAACTTGCTTCCCTTTACCCTTATTATTAGGGTTAGGACGACCACGTTTGTTGGAGGGACCGCCTTTCTCGGTGAGATTGGCCTTTGCCTCCATTGGAGCTTTTCCCTTTTGATCACGACTTCTCACGTGATCCTCCATTTGAAGCTTGGATAACAATATCGGCACGGACATCTCCGAGCGCTCATGCTTCAAAAGGTTTTGAAATTTCCTCCAACTAGGAGGTAATTTCTCTATGATGATTGCAACGAGCAATGCATCCGCCAAGGGCATCCCTTCGGCTTGAACCTCATGTGAAAGATTTTGGAACTCTTCCACTTGGTCCATCAATGGTCGGGAGTCGACCATTTTATATTCCAACCATTTGGCAACGACATACTTGGTAGTATTCGCTTTGTCCACTTGATACTTTAGATCAAGGGCCTCCCACAATTATTTCGCGGTTTCCTGAACCTTGAAAACACGGTAGAGCCGTTCGTCCAGAGACATGAGAATGATGTTACGGCACAAGTAGTCGCCGCGGCACCAGTTCAAATATCCGGCACGAATTTCTTGGCTCGTCTCCCCTTCACTCGGGGTTGGAGGTTTATCCTCCATCAAGAATCCGGAAAACCCCACGGTTGTGAGGTAGAATAGCATCTTTTCTTGCCAATATTTGAAATTCTTGCCCGAGAACGTTGATGGTTTCTCGGCAAGACCAATAGTTCTAGATGTTTGCAATGGGGCCATGGTTGACGTTGAAGCCCCCATTGATGCAAACGAGGAAAACATTGACGACGTGGTTGAACCGATGGTTGCAGAGGTGGTGGAGCCGTCCATATTGACGTCGGTGTGAGCCATTTCTCGAACGTGTATCAACGGCAGAGAAATAATCTTCTTGCGATTGTTAGAACCGGGTACACGATCGAGATATTACAAAATAAATATTTTGAGATATTACAACTCAAAATAATTGAAAATATTAAAAAGAAAATAATTTGAGAAATTACAACTCAAATAATTGTATACAACTGAAATATACTGTATAAATAAATTATACGTATAAACTAAGTCGAGTCGAGATGAATCTCTTCCCGCAAGAAGATTATCGCCCCGGTAGTGCTCTTCGGTTTGGCGTATCTTCCCAAAGGTAAAACGACTTCGTCTCGTTGGATGTAGCACCACAATCCGGCGAGCTCCGGCGAACTGAATAGGATTAAGAACTGAGCGCAAGTGTTATGCAGAGAGTGTGTGTAGAAATGGCAGAATGCATAATATTTGTTGATGTTTTTTTTTTTTTTTGCATGCTCTCCATAGGCCTATTTATAGGCATGTGGCAAGTATGAATTCAACACCTTGAATTCTACTCCGACGGCTGGAAGCCGTAAAGGTTGAAGAAGTGGCCGGTGGCAGCAGTCGTTGAAGAAACTCAGTCGCAAAAAAATGAAGCTGCCATGCAGAAGTCAAAGCTGGCGTGCTTCTGCTACTGCTTCTTCTGCTGCTGCTGTGACTTGTTGCTATTGCCAAGATCCAAGTCCTTGGCCGCGGCCCGCCCGGCGGCGGCGGCGACGTCGTCGTCGTCCGTCCGATCGATCGTCGGCGGCGGCGCGCGTGTGTGTGTGCGAGACTAGTACTTTAGATCAAGCCCACTAGCAAGCCCACAAGTCAATTTATCAACTCCATGTGCTTTGCTATTCTTATACATGAAAAACATCTCTATGTTTTCCAATGTGGGATAGCATAACAAATGTTATTTTCCCTCTTCAACATCCAAACTTTGACATACAATATCTCACTCATCGGAAATCGGTTTTGAGACTTCAAGTATATCACGTTGATCTACTCGAGATGTGTAGATTAACATCCAATAATTATTTTAATTAAATAATAAATATTTAATTAAATAATAATTTTCAAATATGGCATAAAACCATATTTCCAACAAGAGATTTGCCAACTCTTCCATAGATTTTAAGGGCCTCGATTTCGAGTTGATTCCGTTTGGAGCGGGGAGAAAGGGGTGTCCGGGGATTACTTATGCTGCGGCTGTGATTGAGTACTTGTTGGCAAATCTTGTGCACAAATTTGACTGGAAATTGCCTAATGGAGCAGAGGGGAAAGACTTGGACGTGACTGAGAAATCTGGAATTACAATTCATAGAGCACTTCCTCTTCTTGCACTTGCCACTAAGCCTACTTAATTAATGTATTCTCTCTCTCTCTCTATATATATATATATCTGTGTGTGCAGTGTGCGTGTATGTATATCGAATTATATTGCCTCATGTTGTATGCTTGTATAGTTGTATATACATGTTGATTGGATGATGGTTTTCTTAAGACATAGTTGGGTGTCCCATTTCATAAAAACATAATTGAAACAAGTCAGAAAGTTAAATCTTGTAGGATCAATCTTCAAAGATTATGATAAGTTACTCCTTGTGCTCCAAAAGAGTAAATTCATTGTCTCGTAGATGTAAGCTCTTTATCCAATTTTATACCAAATGAAATAAATGAGAATATGTAGTTATATGAGTAGATATTTCTTTGAAAATTCATAGCTTCTTGTGATTCACATGTAAACAATTCATACAATTCTTTATAAATTTCAGAAAATAATACTTCATCCGTCCGCAAAATATTTGCTACATTTTGAATGACACAAGTTTTAATAAAATATGAGGAAAGTTGTTAGTGGAGTGAGAGTCCCACTTTAAGTGTGAGTGAAAATGTGTGGACCTTACTACTATAAATGGAAGTACTGAAGCCTAACGTGTATCAGTTAAAGTCTTTGACTTAGGGTGCGTTCTGTTTGGTTGTAAAATTATCATGAGAAAATGATGGAAATGAAAAGGTGGGAAAATTTTATCATTTCCACTCTTGTTATCTCATGTTCTCTTTGATGGATTTTTTTTTTATCCTATACTTCATTTATCCTATACACATGTTCTCTTTGTGGGAAAATGATGGATAAATTGTTAAATGACAATATTACCCTTATTATTGACTTACTTATTTTATGCCATACTTTCAATTTTATTTTATGACACACTTCATTTTTTTTTTTTATAATTTTTCTCGCCACCTCCACCTCCACCCCCACCCCACGCCCCCACCAACACCCTCCCCCCAATTTTTTTTTTAATTTTTCTCGCCACCTCCACCCCCCCCACGCCCCCACCCCCCCAACACCCAAAATAAAAAAAAAAAAAATCTCGCCACCTTCACCCACCCTCTCCTACCCGACACCCCCCACCCACCCCCCCCCCCAATTTAAAAAAAAAATTAATTTTTCTCGCCACCTCCACCCACCCCTCCCTACCCCGCGCCCCACCCAACCCCCCCCCCAATCCCCCCAAATTTTTTTTTTAATTTTTCTCGCCACCTCCACCCACCCTCCTCTACCCCACGCCCCCACCCACCCCCTCTCCACCCCCCCCAACCCTCAATTTTTTTTTTAAAATTTTTCTCGCCACCTCCACCCACCCCTCCCTACCCCACGCCCCCACCGACCACCCTCCCCACCCCCCCTCCCCCAAAAAAATTAATTTTTCTCGTCACCTCCACCCATCCCCCCTACCCCACGCCCCCACCCACCCCTTCCCCACCACCCCTCCACCCCCCAATTTTTTTTTTAATTTTCCTCGCCACCTCCACCCACCCTCTCCCTACCCGACACCCCCACCCACCCCCTCATCCCCAAAAAAAATTCTTTAATTTTTCTCGCCACCTCCACCCCATGCCCCCACCCACCCCCCCCCCCTCGCCAAGTTTTTTTTTTCTCGCTACCCCCTACCCCGACGCCCCCACCCCCCGCTCACCCTCCCAACCCCATTTTTTTTTAATTTTTCTCGTTACTCCCACCCCCATCCAACTTTTTTTTGGGGGGTGGGGGGAGGGTGAGTGGGGGCGGGTAGGGCTGAACAGAGCTACTCACGAGCTATTCGAGATTCGGCTCGAAAAAAGCTCGTTCGGAGCTCGATTCGATAATAAATTAGCCGAGCTCGAGCCTGATTTCGAGCTTGAAATTTTTATTGAGCCGAGCTCGAGCCTGACAGTGCTCGGCTCGTTGAGCTAGCGAACATGTTCGAATTCGATTGTTCGCGAGCCTGTTCACGAACCTTTAGTCGAGCCTTCAATCGAGTTAGTACACGAGCCTTAAACGAGTCGAAATCGAACTTGAACTCGAATAACATATTAATTAAGAAGATTTTGTTAAATTTATAACAAATTCAAGCTTGAACATCATATATACGAACATCTAACGAGCCGAGCTCGAGCTCCAGCTCGAATTCGACATTATCGAGCATCACCCGAGCCGAACTCGAACCGAGCTCGAGCTTAGTATGAGGGTGACGAGCCGAGCTCGATTATCAAGATAAAAGCTCGAATCGAGCTCGAGCCGAGGTCGAACACCCTAATATTTAAACGAGCCGAGCTCGAGCCTACTTGTATTCGACTCGGCTCGGCTCGTTTACAGCCCTAGGGGCGGGGTGGAGGTGGCAAGAAAAATTGAAAAAAAAATAAAAATTGGGAAAAGGGCAAGGGGGTGGGGGCGTGGGGTAGGGGGGACGGGTGGAGGTGGCGAGAAAAAATTAATTTTTTTTGGGGGGGGGGTGTTGGGGAGGGGGTAGGTGGGGGCGTGGGGTAGGGGGGTGGATGGAGGTGGCGAGAAAAATTTAAAAAAAAAATTGGTGGTTGGGGGGGGTGGTGGGGAAGGGGTGGGTGGGGGCGTGGGGTAGGGGAGGGTGGGTGAAGGTGGTGAGAAAAATTAAAAAAAAAAATTGGGGGTGTGGCGGGGAGGGGGTGGGTGGGGGGGTGGTGGGGAGGGGGTAGGTGGGGGCGTGGGGGTAGGGGAGGGTGGATGGAGGTGGCGAGAAAAATTTTTAAAAAAAAAAAATTGGGTTGGAGGGGGGGTGGTGGGGAGGGGGTGGGTGGGGGCGTGGGGTAGGGGAGGGTGGGTGAAGGTGACGAGAAAAATTAAAAAAAAAAAAAATTTGGGGGTGGGGGCGTGTGGTGGGGGAGGGTGGATGGAGGGTGGCGAGAAAAATTTTTTAAAAAAAAAATGGGGGGGGGGAGTGGTGGGGAGGGGGTGGGTGGGGGCGTGGGGTAGGGGAGGGTGGGTGAAGGTGATGAGAAAAATTAAAAAAAAAATGGGGGTGGGGGGGGTGGTGGGGGCGTGGGGTAGGGGAGGGTGGGTGGAGGTGGCGAGAAAAAAAAAAATTTGGGGGTGGGGGTGGGGGTGGGTGGGGGGTGGGATGGGGTGGGGAGTAAAATTAAAGAAAAAAAATTAATGGTTTCGATCCGAATAAGACTCACTCACTGACATTCTCAATGTGAAGGGTAAAATTGGAAGATCAAAAAAATATACATCATGGAAAAATTTTATCACACCTACATGTCATGATAATGTTATCATGATTTGGGATGAAAATGTGGGAAAAGGGGCTGCCCGGGAAAATTTTCCCTCCTGCCCGGAGAAAATTTGCTAACAAAGAGAACACATGAAAAAGATGGAAAATGAGGGAAATTATTTGTTTTCCATCCTTTTCCCACAAAGAGAACGCAGCCTTAATTGATAACTCTTTACTGAAGAGTATTCAGTATCAGTCGACAACCTAAGCTTTACCAAAACTATTTTTACTGAAAAAGGTTGTGTCAGTTTGTTTTCATTTAAAAAATAGCCTATAGGTGTATTCCCCCCCTCCCATACACCTATTCGAGACCCCAAGGGACCTAACATATATATATATATATATATATATATATATATATATATATATATAGATAAATAGATTATTAACAATCATAACTTGCTCATTTTAAATTGATTTATACATTTCACATATCAAATTAAAGGATTTTTATAATCTTTTATTTAAGATATATAATTACATATTGCATATTTTATCTCGAACAAAATTAAACATAAAAAA
The DNA here is from genome assembly GCF_028751815.1 of Salvia miltiorrhiza. NCBI lineage: Eukaryota > Viridiplantae > Streptophyta > Magnoliopsida > Lamiales > Lamiaceae > Salvia > Salvia miltiorrhiza. The sequence goes on from NC_080387.1 coordinate 65,996,341, forward strand.
AAAGATTGTGCAATGAAGAGAAAAACTTAGTAACTTGAAACATAAGTGTCCACATGTAACAAAAAAATTATTATTTTTTTCTTGAGAACTTGTTCTATTTTTATATAGAGTAAAATAACAATTTTTTTATAATTATAATCTGAGAGCATTTTTAAAATATGTGACATTTATAACTACTTTCAAACTAAATATTTTAATTAATAATCAAATATAGTAATATAGCAATATATAAGAAAAATATTTTTTTTAAAATTTATTTAAATAATATGCTGAAATTTTAAACTATCATAACATATTCATTTTAAATTCAATTTATACATATCGCATATTTGACCTCTTTTTCATAATTTTTCATTTAATAGACATATTCTATATATTTATAACTCATGTTATACTGCTGAAATAGAAATTTTATTAGAAAGGAAAAAAAGAAAAACAAGAGTCAAAACAAAAGCAGTCTTAAACACCCGCGAGAAACCACGGGTAAACGAAAACAAACACCTAAACTATGAGAAAATATTTAGAGATTCATCCTCATCCAAAGAGTCGTCGTCGTCCAACATATCTCCCCATCTTTTAGAAACCACCGCCGACATAGCTCGAGCAGCGTCGAAAGAAGAATGAATCACAAAATTTTGTGGAATCGCACCTCCATCCTGAGCATGTTGGACTTTATTCAAGAACTCCACTGGCACAATATGTGCTCCTGCGCCCTGCAAAACGGCACCATCCGCACGACTCTTACTCATATCCATACCATTCTTGATTATACGCCGGAGCCGGTGCTTTATAGAGGAATCGGAAACCCTCCCCTTCTTGGTAGAACCCTTTGGGCGCCCACGGCCGCGAGGAATGGGAGAATCCTCCATCATCGCCTTTCCTGGCATCACCACCAAAGCTAGATCCGATTGCGGGACCTGAAGCATAGTCTCCGCAGAGGAAGACGACCCAAGTTGGGCCTCAGGGAGGACCTGATGTAGAATCACCGCAGAAGAGGGAGACCTGGGTCGGGCATCAAGAACAGGCTGCCCACCAGAACCCGTCGAAAATGGTTCCCGAGGTGAAAGGGACGCCGAGGGGTGAGGATCCTCAAACGGCCCCTTAGGCAAAGGCTGCGTGTCATGTCGCTCTGGATTATCCGCTTCCTCTTCAACCGAAAATTCCCCCTCCTCAACATCGAGACCAGCAAATTGATTTTTTCCCGTGGCCAGAGACTCCTGCTGCTCTTTAGGCTTCCAGTTACTAACTTTAGCAGGAGGCTTGAAAGTATTCAACACCTGTTTGCTGACTTCCTTCGCTGGCATATTGGCATCCTTGTTCGTCCTCTGATTATTGCCTTCCTTAGTTGGAGCCTGCTTGGAATCATTACCATCGGCATTGATTTTAAGCCGCTTGCATTCATCGAGAACGTGGCCTGTTATTTTGCATAGAGAGCAGTAGCGAGGCAAATGTTCATAAACAAATTCCACATAAAAGGAAGTAATATCGCAATCAATTGTCATAGAGTCAATTAAAGGAAGAGACAAATCAATCTCAACAAGCAATCGAGCAAAACTTCCCACTTCCCGATTCGCCGAAGCGCCATCCAATTTGATAGGAAATCCTAACGTACGTCCCATGGCCGCAAAAACCTCTGGGTGCCAATATTCAGCGGGCATATTATATATGCGAACCCAAACTTGACTGAGGGAAGAAATCTCCTTATGAGGATCAAAGTTGCGAGTCCATTCACGCAATCGAAGTGAGCCAGAAGAAAGATCCCAAACCGTTTTGGCCTTGGCTATGTCTTCGTCTTGTTGCGTTCCGAACTTCAGCGTGAAAAATCCTTTTCCCATCGGAATCAATTGCCAACCATTTTTCAGGTTCCATAAACGTTGCAAGTCGGATTTGATGTCTTGTGTAGATCTCGGTTTGTCACCCTTTTGTAGGAAAAGTCGCCCAATAGCGGCATGCTTAAAGCCCTCCAAGTTCTTATCAATGAGGGCCTTAGGGATGGTGAGTGAGAAACCGCTCCCCGTTCTCTCGGAATTCAGCGAAGTGAATTTGTGGATGAGTAAATCAGGCTTCCGCTGAGACGATGTATGAAGCAGAGATGCAAAGGTCCTTTTCGTAGCCTTAGCAGACCCACTGTCTCCAGTATCCGCGATCGGCGCAACACTTGTGTGAACAGCCTTTGGCGTCGGTGTGGTAGCCGCACTTTGTGCCTGAATACCAGAAAAGTTGGCTCCATGGTTCGCATCTCTTACCAGATGGGAGTTCGGGGAAAAGTTGTTAGAGATAGGAGGGAAATCAAAACGTGAAGGCAAGGCCGCCGAGGAGTTCGGGGCTGCGAGAGCCTCCGGCGCCGTCATCAGGAGATCGTCACTTTGAGCAGCTGAGCCGTGAGCGCCGGTGGAAGTCCGGAGTCGCGGCCTGCCGGTGCAGATGTCGCAGATCGGAAGTCTCAGCGGCTGTCGCTGCTCCTCCGGCGTAGGCGTCGATGAAGGTGAAAGAACGGTGTCATGCGGCTCTTTAACCTCCGACGGCGAGCGGCGAGAGCGCGGCGTCGAGCGAAGCGAGAGCGGCTGCTGCTGCTGCGAGGAGGGCGGCGTCGTCGGTGACGATCTGCTGCTGCTGCGAGGAGCGGAGGGCCGATCTGCTGCTGCTGCGAGGAGGGCGGCGTCGTCGGTGACGCAACGGCCAAGGAGAAGCCGGGGAGGGGGAGATGGCACCGGCGTGGCGCCGCACACGCACAGTTGGTCAAAAAGCTTGTGCTTTCATTTTTCGCGTGGGGGACAAAAGCTCCCTACTTTTTCTTCTGCCTCATAACTCATGTTATACACAAAGAAGAAAATGGTCTATGCAAATAAAAAGAAGAAGAAAATGATAAGTTAAAGTATATCACATGTGCGATGCACATGGATTATGGATTTAAAATATAATAATATTAAAATTTACCTTTTAATATTTATGAATTTAAAACAATACTAATAGACAACATAAATCTTTACAACATCCTTTTATAATGTGGTTTTTTTCTAATTTCCTGTGTAACATAAACTATAAATATATGATTTTATATCTCTTGGTAATAATACTCCATCCGTCCCGATATTCAAGTCTCGTTACTTTTCAGCATGAAGATTAAGAAGAAGCAAATTAGGCGAATAAGGAGTGTGGTCCACATGTTTAAGTTTTGTGATTAAGGAATAACTAATTATTTCTATTTTATCAATATCAAAAAGACTTAATTTTTTTATTATTAATTTAATTTGTAATAACCTATAATTAAATTAATTATTCCTTAAAATTCGAAATATACCCAAATATGCAATTTCCCAAAAAACTTCAAAAATCCGCATTTACGAAAAATACTTCAATCAATCTGCATTTTCACAAATCTTCAAAAATCTGCAATTCAAAATCTGCAACTTCAAGCTTCAATCAACATTTCCAGAAATCTGCAACTTCAAACTTTAACCCATTTCACCAATCCATTCTCTTTGCACACAAACAGATCTCTTGCAATTTTCCAAGAGATAAAGAGTAAGATAGAGTGAGAGACAGATCTAGGAGGTACATGGAGGCGGAGTGAGCGAGGAAGAAAGAAGGAGCAGATGCGGCGGCAACGACCGCCGCGAACAAGAGATAAAGGGAGATCGAGAGGGAGAGCAGAGAAAGGGCAGGGAGAAAGAGATCTCGATAGAGAGAGAAAGAATGAGGTTACTTGAGACAGGGGGCGGCGGTGCGACGGCAACGGCGGTGGCTGGACTCACCAAAGGGGCGAAAATTCAAAGAGAAAATGAGGCATGGAACCCTAGAAATTGGGGTAAGAGAAAAGCAAGGTAGGAGGGAAAAGAAGAGGTGGCGTGGGTGGAGGCGGCAGGGGGTGGCGCGATGGTGGAGGTGGGAGGGTGGTGGAGGTGGCAAGATGGTGGAGGTGGGAGGGCGGCGGATAGGTGAAGAAGAGAGAGAGGAAAGATAATGTGGAGAAAGAAAGAAAATTAGGGGTTAATTAGTGTTACAATTAGTGAATTAATTTACTTTAAGTATGCCCTTATTATTTCCTAAAATAGAAACGAGACATTATCGGTGGGACAGTCCAAAAAGGAATACGAGACATGAATAGCGAGACGGAGGGAGTATTATTTTTTCTATTTATAAATTTTATACATTAAAATAAATATTAATGCATAATATAATAATCAAAATATCAGAAGAAGACAAAATAAGAAAATAAAAAGTTAAGAAAAAAAGTATCATTTTTGCTTCAAAAATAGAAAGACATTTAATTATACATTTAACAATATTTTTTTAAAAAAATATCCTTAGAAAAAATAAATATAAACAAAAATACAAGGACATTTAATTATACATTTAACAATATTTTTTAAAAGGGTCAATTGTATTAATATTGTTAATATTATATTTGTTGAGTTTGCTTAGAGATATAAGTAATAATTAGTATCATTCTTTCGAAAACAACCTTAAAAGCATAAGGGAAAAGATTTTTGGACACCAGGGGTCTTAGACACCTTCATAAAAAAATTGGTTTTTGCTTCATATTTAATTTGACCGATTTTTTTCTATTTAGTGATTTGTCTAAAATATCATTTTCAAAATATATTCAACCGATTTTGTTATTATTTTCGGTTTTTATATATTTTTTATATTTTTTTTCAAGTTCACTAATTTTTTTATATAAAAATATATAAAAACCGAAAATAATAACAAAATCGATTGAATATATTTTTGAAAATGATATTTTAGACAAATCACTAAATAACAAAAAATCGGTCAAATTAAATAGGGTTAATTGCATCAAAATACCTAACCTTTTCCCAAAATTTGGTTTTTTGACAAATTTTTTAATTGTAGCAAAAATTTCAGCTACGTTTCAATTTATTGCAATGTCCGTCCCGCGTATATTTCCGGCCAAATCCATTCATTTTCGGCCAATTTATTTTAGCTACGTTTCAATTTATTGCAATAGATTTGAGACGACAATGTTTCATTACCCGGTACGACATGCCACCTAAGCTTTACGGAGGTCCACCTCAGCATGGATTTGACCGGAAATATACGCGGGACGGACATTGCAATAAATTGAAACGTAGTTAAAATTTTTGCTACAGTTAAAAAGTTTGTCAAAAAACCAAATTTTGGGAAAAAGTCAGGTATTTTGATGCAATTAACCCAATTAAATATTAAGCAAAAACTGATTTTTTATGAAGGTATCTAAGACACCTGATGTCCAAAAATCACTTCCCAAAGCATAATTAGATAGAAAACACTGTTGCGGTTTTATCTAAAAATAAATAAAAATCAGTGTTGCGATTTTGTAGGAGTAATCGGCAGTTGAAATCTAATTTGATTTATAAATTTTCACTCCGATTCCAATTACATCATTGTAATTGAATTAAATTACATTTACTTTTCTTTTTATATATAAAGATAAAGATATAGATATAGATATATAGAGTAATTGGGGACAAAGAGAGTATACATGAGAAGAAACTGTTGTGCTGCCGTCCAGATGGTGCGGACGGCCAAAATATGTGTTTAAATATTAAATATTAATTGCCCATTAACTAATTAGGGGTTTAAATAGGGTTTAGTAATTTCTCATTTGGATTTATTAATCTCCAATTAGAGTCCAGACAGCCGCAGTTAGTTATTACATAGCAATTAATTAGGGGTTTAAATAGGATTAATTTAGTAATTTTCCAGAAGGATTTATTAAATCTTTAATTAGAATTAACTAATCATACTAGCTTAATTAAGATTAGAATAGACATACCAGATTACTGTGCCTCATGACATATAGTTGCAGAGTTGTAGCTGTATCGAGAGAGATAGACATATAGAATGAACATTATAGTCAGCAGCTCCTCATTTAGTTAGGCAGATATTAATTAATTGTACTTGCCACTATTAATCCATAAAGGACTATTTAACTGAATTTACTTAAGAGACAAACAAAAAAAAGCATTCACCTTCTCATAAAGCTAAGAAATGGATGAAACTAAGCTGCATCCATTCATATTTCCTGTTCTTATATCATTACTCCTGCTATGGTTGGTTACAAAACGTGTCTCTGGAAACAAAAACTTACCACCATCGCCACGAAAGTTGCCAATACTCGGAAATCTGCACCAGTTGGGTTTCTTGCCTCACCGGAATCTCCAATCACTGGCCGTAAAACACGGGCCATTTATGCTTCTTCACTTCGGCAGTGTTCCTGTGCTGATTGCGTCGACAGCGGATGCAGCCCGCGATGCCCTGAAGACGCATGATCTGACTTTCGCAAGCAGGCCGCAGCTTTTCAGGGCCGTCAAGAAATTCATTCGCGATGGTAGGAATGTAGGATTCGCCCCTTATGGAGAATACTGGAGGCAGATGAGGGGCATATCTGTTATCCACCTGCTCAGTAGCAAAAGGGTTCAATCTTTCCGTTTCATCAGGGAGGAAGAAACAACCGCTTTCATGCAAAGGATTAGAGAGTCTTCGGGGCCTGTTGATTTCAGTAGCATGGTTTCTGAGTTCACCAACGATGTCATCTGTAGGTCAACTTTTGGCCGGAAATACAGCGACTCAGAAAATGGGAAGAAAGTTATGGTATTGCTGAGAGAATCAATGGAGTTGTTGGGAACTGTTTGTATTGGGGATTTCATTCCGTGGCTTAGTTGGGTAAGTCGTGTTAATGGTTTCGATAAGAGACTTGATAGGGTTGCGAAGGAGTTGGATGAATTTCTGGAGGGCGTGATTCAGGAGCACGTTGAGACTCCAAAGAGGCAGCAGGGCCAAAATGGAGAGAGCTTTGTTGATGTTTTGCTTGATATTCACAATGATAAGGCTGCTGAAATTTCCATTGACAGAGAGAGCATTAAGTCATTACTTGTGGTAAGTACTTGGCGTATACTCTAATAACTAGTTATTATGTTTATTTCTCTAATAACTAGTTTTACCTAATAGAGATCTTCAAAATTTTCTGATCATACGTGAATTCTAAAACATTTCATGTTGGCTATCGATCTGTGTTTTGATTATGTCATGCAACTATCAGGGTTAAGCCTTTCTAGTACAGCTTAATTAAAAGATCTAACCTTGTGCTAGCTAGGAGCTAAATCTGTTTTTTTAGAGGGGTGTGGTCCTTTTTTTTTTTGGTTGGGGTAAATAAAAGGGTTACTGGTAGTCTTTATCATATTTGAAAGACAAAAATAAAAATATACCCATTATAAAAAAAAGTATAAAATATACCCATTTTAGGATCGAAAGGACCAAGATACCCTTAAGACAAAAAGAAAATATCAAATAAATCCCCTTGCTCGCCACGCTCGACATCTCCGCCTTGCTCGACAATTGAACTATTGCTCGCCTTGCTCGACAGTTCAATGCTTGATGCTCGACGCCTTCGCCTCGCTCGACAGTTCTCAGTTGCTCGACACTTGATGCTCGACGTTCGGTGCTCGAGGTGTCGAGAAATAGTTCAATTTGTACTATTGCTCGACACCTCGATGCTCGACAGTTCAATGCTCGACGCTTCAATGTCGAGCAATGCGCGAATTACACATAAGGGTAAAAATATCCTAAGTGGGTAGATTTTATTATTTTGAAAAAAGTGGATATATTTTATGTTTCATCTTTCAAAAAGAGTATATCCCATTTTGCCTCTAAATAAAAAGTATTTTATTACCAATGCACGGAGTCGCAAAATTTTACAAGCTAACTAACAAAACGACTACTAATCTTGTTCTAATTCTTCAAATACCTCATTACTGTCCTATTACTAGCACGCACTGGAGCTATGTGAATTTGGCACTGCCTTACTACTTTCTCCACAGAGCAAACACTATCCCCAAACTTCCTCTCATTTCTTTCTTTTCATATGCAATGCACAGCGGTAGATAATACAAGCTAGCCTTGCTTTTCAGATTTGGATTTGTATTGTAATACCATGACAATCTGCTCTCCTTGCCAATCAAAAAACTGTTCATGAACTCCACTCCAATCAGCTAACATCTTCCAAACACTCCTTTTAATTAAAGAGGTGTAATTATTTTAGGTGATAACTCAAATATATAAAAACTATTTAGGCCGATCGAGTGGTATGTGTTATGGACGTAAAAATATTGAATTTAAATAATAGTATACACATATAATTAATACTCCTAAAAAATCTTATCACCATTCTGAAGTTGAACCCACCCTTTAATTAATTCTAGTACTTGTACAGGATATACTTGGAGCTGGGACCGATACCTTGACCACACTTCTAATATGGGCGATGGCTGAACTTCTCCGACACCCTTTAGTGATGGAACAGTTACAAAACGAAGTAAGGGAAGTTGTGAAAGACAAACAAGATATGTCAGATAATGAGTTGGAAAAAATGCATTATCTAAAGGCTGTGATAAAAGAAACATTCCGTTGTCACCCTCCTGTCCCATTATTAATACCTAGAATAGCAAGCAGCGATGTGAAAATAAAAGGATACGACATTCCGGCAGGAACAATGCTGTTAACTAATGCTTGGGCTATAGGCAAAGACCCTGCATCTTGGGATGAACCAGACAAGTTCGAGCCGGGGAGATTCTTGAATTCTTCCATAGACTACAAGGGCCTCGATTTTGAGTTGATCCCGTTTGGGGCGGGGAGACGGGGCTGCCCGGGGATCGCCTTTTCTGCTGCTACCGTTGAGTTTGTGTTAGCAAATCTTGTGTGGAAGTTTAACTGGGAATTGCCTGATGGAAGGAAGGATGTGGACATGACTGAAACTCCTGCAGCTACACTCCACAAAGCTCTTCCTCTTCTTGCACTTGCTAATCAATACTCATGATTTGGAACTCTTAATTTCTCAACATTCGAGTTGCACGCGACTATGATGTCCCCTAAAATAAAAAGCAATACTTGCTACTTCTCAACTTTATTATTATTATTATTATTATTATTATTATTATTATTATTATTATTATTATTATTATTATTATTATTATGTTCAGTATCAAATATAGGGCTAATTGTGTATTATTATTAGCAAGGCCCAAGATTACGCAACGAATTTGGACAACAATTATGCTTTGCAATCACCCAAATTAGCAAGGCCCAAGATTACGTATTAGACAAACTCACTTGGGGAGAATTTCTCAACCACATAGATTTAAGCTATTATATATCGGTTTAAATATATTTTTTAAAAGTTTATTTAGCTTACGTTCTAGAAAGGAAAAAAAAGTTGAAAATTAAATTCGTTTTATTAACTAAAAGTCAACAAGAATAGCAATTCGTGTATTGCCGTGATGATCTACAAAATAAAAGTTCGCCAAATTCTCCCATACATGATACATGTGAATATATTATGTATGTTGCGGAAAGTCTGATTATACCCGGTTCGGCCCAATCAGGGTCGATTCAGTTGCCCAATCCATTGTTTTTAAATGTTTTTTTTTCGCTCCGGCTCTTCTCGATCCAATGTATTATTTGCATGTATTAAAAATGTTATGATTTGTATATAATAAAAATGATATTTGTAATGTATGATTTATTTTTATATATACAAAGTATCATTTGATTTTATAAAAAAAATTCATTTGCATTTATTTTTGTTATTAAAAATGTAATTGAAAATATATTATTATTATTATCTATTTTTATACAAAGTATCAGTTGTTTTTATAAAATATATTATTTGTATTCAATAAAATATCATTTATTATTAGTAAAAATATGGTTTACATAGATCAGAAAAAAAAATGGACGAAGAAAAAAATTGCGCAAAAAATAAAACGATGTAGATCGAATTGGGTGGCCACAGGTCTAGGTAGGATAGGAGCCATCCGCATGTTCCAAATTTGCAAATAAATGTACATGAAACCACCTCTAAATGCTATATACATAGATCTCACGGTGTTTTTCCCTATGGGTCCTCGCCGTTATGGTTTCGTAGCCCGTTAGTTTGCGTCTGTTGTGCCTTCAACGGGTTTTCTTTGTTACTTTCGTTTTTCTTTTTCTCAATAAAATTTCAATTCAGCAGCTATATACATAGATAGGAGTTAGGACAACTACCGATAAGAAGTCAAACTAAAAAATAGTGGTAAGAGCATTCGCAATGGGCTTACTTGATAGCCTACTTGATAGTGGATTGTGTTATTAAGTAAGTAGTGCTGCATTAGGGTTACTTGATAGCCTACTTGATTTTTTTAGTTTTTAAAGAGGAGAGAGAGAGAGAGAGATTTTCAAAGAGGAGAAGAGAATTAAAAAAAAAAGAAAAGAAAAAATTACTCGTGCATACTCGAAGACTCGAGTAGCACTCGAGTAAGGGCCATTGGTCCACAACTCAACGGTCCGGATAATGTATTATATTTCAAGATAATTGCCATCTTCATTCTCAAAGCAAGATTGTGTTTTATTTAAAATATTCAACGCATGGACCAATCATATATTTATACCATTATTTTGCACTTCAGATTTGGCTCGTTTATGGTTTGAATACTTTAAAATGCAAGTGCAACAAGTGATGTCTGTCTATAAAAGTGATATGTCGTACACTTTGCTTGAACACTTTTATATTTAGTTTACATTAATACTTTTTAATTATACATTTAATTTAATTCTAACACATCAAAAATTAATATTGATATTATTAACTTTATAAATAAATTATATATAAAAATAAAGCTCAATTTGTCCTTTTGTCACATTTATTTGAAGTTAATTAAAGAAAAAATAAAAATTTATGTTGAACTTTTATATAGTAATTAATAAAATTAATGATGTTAATAATAATTTTTTGTGTTAATTTAAAAGTTAAAATAAAATAAAAAAATAATAATATTAACATGGATTAAAAGTGAATGATACTCATAAAAAAAAGGGTTATTGCCGGAAAATACATATAGTTTGTCAATTTTTTGGTTTATAACATGACCTTATAATTTGACCAGAAAATACATCAATTTTTAATTTAATCGTAATTATAACACGACTTTATAGTCTGACCAGAAAATATATCAAGTTTCAATTTATTCTCAATTATAACATGGCCTTATTTAGATTATTTTTCATCATAGATGTATTAATATTTATTATATTCATATTAAATTATGTATAAAATATTGTTAATTGATTGATTAATTTTTATAAAAATTAAGTTAGATGATTAATTATTTTATACTCCCTCCGTCCCTAAAATAACTTCCTCTTTTTCCATTTTGGGACGTCCCCCAAATAACTTCCTCTTTCTTTCTTTCCATTTTTGGAAACCTCCCGACCACTAATAATACTTTATTTATTCTTACTTTTCACTTTTCACCACTCCCAGTACTAATTATAACACTTTTCACAACTTTCAATAATAATTATATCACTTTTTCTCCACTATCAATACACTTTACAACTTTTTATTAAAACCCGTGCCGTCCCCAAAGAGGAAGCCATTTCAGGGACGGAGGGAGTAATAATTATTTCATTATATATATATATATATATATATATATATATATATATATATATATATATATATCAAGATATTATATTGATGGTTTAAAAATACACACACACACACACACACACACACACACATATATATATATATATATATATATATATATATATATATATATTCAACACACAAATGCATATATATATATAAATTTGATTTTAATATTCTATTAATATAGTACATATATAATAAGTATTTATTTATTTAAATTATGAAATTATAAAATATTAGGACCAATAAATAATTTAGTTACATATATAATAGAAACTATGTTAAAAAGTAAATAATATTATATATTATTTACATATAAATGTATATTTATCAAATATATATGTATATATATAGTATATTGTGAGATGAAAAGAAAATTAAAAATATTAAACTTTGATATTATTATACTAAATTAATTACAAGGTCATGTTATAATTGAGAATAAATTGAAATTTGATGTATTTTATGGTCAGACTATAAAGTCATGTTATAATTGCGATTAAATTGAAAATTGATGTATTTTCTAATCAAATTATAAGATCATGTTATAAACCAGAAAATTGACAAATTATATCTTTTGACAATAACCTCCCATAAAAAATTACTCAAGAAAGGTGGACGTCATGCATATTGCTTCTCTTCAAATACAAATGTCAATTTTCTTTAAGAAAAAGGAAAAGGAAATTTAGTGGACGGCATATCGCTTCTCTCAAAATACATATGTCATTTTCGAATATGTCAATTTTCTTCGAAAAATGATTTTTTAATATATATATTTTTTTGTTTCGTGAACAACATGTATCTGCATATGTATCGCTTCTCTCCAAGTACATCTGTACATGTATCAATTTTTTTTAAAAAAGTAAAGAAAAGTAGGTAAGTCAATTAATTGTTATAGCAAATTAACTTATTCAACGGCGCACATTTCTAATCTGCAATGCCGTGTACACAATTTTAGGCACATAAAATGTCGGCAACTACAATATCGGCTCCTAATTTATTTTCAAATAATAGGAAATGTTGATATATCCCTACATACAATTATGTACACGAATTTTGAATTCGGAACATAATTAAAGTTTTTTCTCAAATAATATATTAAAACTAAGTCTGTGTCACCGTTTGATCTTTTTATGATGTCCTAAAACCCTCCACAAATTGAAATATTGAATTAGTAATTTATTTTCAAATAATAGGAAATGTTGATATATCCCTATATACAATTATAATGTACACGCATTTTGAATTCGGAACATAATTAAAGTTTTTTCTCAAATAATATATTAAAACTAAGTCTGTGTCACCGTTTGATCTTTTTATGATGTCCTAAAACCCTCCACAAATTGAAATGTTGAATTAGGTCTGTTACTAAAAGGATCAAATATATACCCCCATTGTTAAGTAGCTAGAACCTTGATTTAAATATTTTGTTACATCACACAGAGATCGATATGAGTTGATCTATTTCTTGCATTTTCTTGTTAAATTTCTATTTTGGTCACTCTTTAATTTATTGATAAAAAAAATTAACTATATTAATGTGAGCTCATAGGGTAGGGGGGCGGTGGGGTTGTTATAGCGACATTACTGCCTACCAACATGGGTTATGAAGTAAGAACGATAATTATTTGCTATGAGGAAGGAACCGACCAGTAATGAAACTCCTTAAAACTCGAGGTAGCATGGAAATTGTTTATCTCTGCCTCTGACTTAACTAAAATAATAAACAAAACATACACTTTCCTAATTTTTCAACGAAATTTTATTGATGATTGACATAAACAACATGGGCGAATTCACGATTCTGCAAATTCGAACATTCATGATTCAACGTACAACTAAAGTTGCATATCGATCGCGATTAAATCTTTAGGAAACTGACAAGTAGCTGCTACAGGCCGTTATATATAGTTGCATTGAAGGTATGAGTATCCAGGAAACTTCTATCCTAAAATTGTGGATGTTTTAAAAAGGGTATTCCTTTATGAGTAAAATTTTGAAGTAGCCAAAATGAAGCATAAAATACAATTTATGGCCACACATTGAAAAAACATAAATTTTAGCCATTTTTATTGATTTGGACGTTTTTACCCTTAATGAGGCGGACCGGGTAGGATCAGGCACGCGGGTCGCGTGCCGGGTCGGGTTAGGCACTTATGGCACTATTAGTGCCATAAGTGCCAAGATTTTACTTTGGTTTTATTTTAGATTTTCGTTGGCACTTATGGCACTAATAGTGCCATAAGTGTCATTCGTGCAACACAAATACAGAAACAACAACATCATTTAAACCCTAAATGGAACATCTAAACCCTAAATGGATAATCTAAACCCTAAATGGAACATCTAAATCTCAAATGAATAATCTAAACCAATATCCAAACCCTAGGGGAAGTGTGCACTTATGGCACTTATGGCACTAATAGGAGAGAGCGGCAGCCGCTGGAGAGAGAGAGGGAGGATCTCCTCCACCATCGCCGCGAGAGCTCCGACGAATTCTCCAAGCTCGGCGCCGCTGCCGCGCAGCCGCTGGAGAGAGAGAGAGAGGGAGATGAGAAAGAAAGAGGAGCCGCTGGAGCAGATAGAGGGAGATGAGAAAGAGAGAGGAACCGCTGGAGAGAGAGAGAGGGAGATGAGAAAGAGAGAGGAGAGAGAGAATGGTAGAATAGTCTTGACATACAAAAAATGGTCAAAATTTATGTTTTTTCAAATGGCGGACAAAATTTGATGTTGTATGTTGAATAGGGCCATTCCGCCCTATTGTTTCTTCCTTTATTTTGTTTTGTTGAAATGTGATACAAAACACATTTACTTATTTAATTTGCTCGGTTCAACAAAAAATTATTGATGATTTTTGGAGTCCTATCTGCAAATTCAAACAATATTATATTCATGCTTTTTGGAGTCCTATTTCAAATCTCTTAATATTGTTTTGATGGATAGGTACATCCCCTGTATTATAAAACTATATGATTGTCAACCTTACTATTTGTGGACATTTATTCGTACCCACTACTTAAATGGAACCTTACCACAACAGCAATACCTTATCCCAAAAACAGAATGGAAGAATTTAAAATCAATCTCTTAGTATTTATCACATTTGCAATCCTGCTATGGTCCATTTCAAAATGGCTCCTGAAACCTTCCGGAAGCAAGAACCGACCGCCATCGCCGCAGGCGCTGCCGGTGCTCGGAAACCTCCACCAGCTGAGCCTCCTGCCCCACCGCGATTTCCTCACCCTGTCAAAGAAACACGGGCCGTTCATGCTACTCCACTTCGGCCGCGTGCCGGTCCTGGTGGCCTCCTCGGCGGATGCAGCGAGCGAGATCATGAAAAACCACGACATCTCCTTTGCAGACAGGCCCTTGTACAAAGCTCACAGGAAGATCCTGTACAACGGCCGCGACGTCGTGTTCGCCCCGTACGGCGAGTACTGGCGGCAGGCCAGGGGAAACTTCGTGCTGAAGCTGCTGAGCAACAAGAGAGTTCAATCTTTCCGGCCCATCAGGGAGGAGGAGACGGCTCTCCTGGTGAGGAAGATTCGAGAATCTTCGGGAGCGGTGAATCTGAGCCACATGTTTTTCAAATTTACTTATGACGGGGTGTGTAGGTCGGCTTTTGGGCGGACATACAGCGAGTCGGAGAAGGGGAGCAAGTTCCTGGTGCTGATGACGGAGATGACGGAGGCGTTGGGCGCGATTAGCATCGGAGAATTCATCCCCTGGCTGCGTTGGGTCGATCGCATCACTGGTTTTGATAAGAAGGTGGAGAGGATTGCGAATGGTTTGGATGGAGTGCTGGAGAGTGTGATTCAGGAGCGGTTGGAGAATCTGCAGGTGGAATCTAATTTCGAGGAGAAAAGTGAAGTGGATTTTCTTGATATCTTGCTTCAAATTTACAGTGAGGGTGGTGATGTTTCGGGCAATAGGGATACCATCAAAGCAATAATTCTGGTAAGTTATCGAACCATAACTTATACTCCCTCCGTTCACGAAATGAGTACTCATTTGTGGACGACACGGGTTTTAAGAAATGTATGGAGTGTAGTGTGAATAGTTTAAGGGTCCCACTTTTTTAGTGTATTAATTAAAGAGATGTGTGGGGTACACTTGCCAAAAAGGAAAATGAGTACTCATTTCGTGGACGGACGAAAAAGAAAATAGGGGTACTCATTTCGTGGACGGAGGGAGTATTAAATGATAAGAGAGAAAAAACAATGAATGATAAGTCATATCATAAATATGCACCTAACGCTTTATTGATATGACTTTCGCTAAGGTATTTCAATTATTCGTTGAAGTTATTTAATGTTTTGCGCGGTAGCTATTTAATTTCTTAGGATTTGGTGTTACCCACCTTATCCCTAAAAATTGTGGTTCAATGGAAATAATATGAGTTCTAAGAAAAAAAATGTGGTAATTATGTTTTGAGTGGAAATTGAGTCTCACCCTTTTTATGAACAGTGAATGAGAAAGTTTGTGAGGTCATTTTTTTTTAGGTAAAGTTTGTGGAGTTATTTTCAAATTAAAAAATATTACAATTTTCAGGCACGTACCGATATAGTAATAAGAAAATAATTTTTAGGAAAGGAGAGGGAGTATTTTTTTTATTAGCCTAGGGATTTGGCCTTGTATGATCTTGAGGATTGGAGCTTTTCACCAACATATACTGAGTTATTGTTACCTTCAGGAAGCATGCTCCTTTCATTAGTAAAAGAAGTGGTCTCCTGTGTAATCGGGTTTCGAATGACACTACTTCAACATGTAAATGACACTTTAACATTTCACAGTATCATTTGTATGTTGAAATAGTGTCATTTGTGTAACCAGTTACACAGGAGTTTTTGTGTTAGTAAAAAGGAGACGCTAATTTTTAAAAAATAAGGAATATTAACTAATTTTATTTTGGAAATTTTATTTCATTCCGTAGATATTATTTCACTAGGTATATTTAAGATGGAGCATTCCTATGTGAGACAGTCTGTGTGATGGTTCAAAATACTTAAGACACATCATCATCTATAAATTAAATAAACCACAATCTTTTGGCTGGAATCTAAATACTTGACGACGTCTGGCGGATTTGTTTGTCAGACGATCTTACTATACGCAAATTTGTTAGATTATGGTAAATGAGTAAATATTTCATTAATTTGTTAGCAATGAAACACAAGATTTAATAGGAAAGAATTGTTTTCCTTATGATGTGGAGGATGTGTTTGGTGCGGGGACTGATACCTCGGCCGTGGTGCTGGAATGGACGATGACTGAACTCCTACGACATCCAACGGCGATGCAAAAACTGCAAGACGAAGTGAGAGGAATCATTGGACAAAAACGAGACCTTACAGAAGATGACATTGACAAAATGCATTACTTGAAAGCCGTGATCAAAGAATCTCTCCGCTTGCACCCGCCGTTTCCCCTTCTCCTTCCCAGAGTAGCGACCCGAGATGTGAAGGTAAAGGGCTACGATGTCGTTGCAGGGACAGTCGTGATGGTTAGCGTTTGGGCCATAGGAAGGGACCCCGAGCTGTGGGACGAACCACAAGAGTTTATGCCAGAGAGATTCTTAAATTCTTCCATAGATTTTAAGGGTCTTGATTTTGAGCTGATACCGTTTGGTGCCGGGAGAAGAGGCTGCCCGGGGATTACGTATTCCATAACCATAATCGAGTTCTTGGTGGCCAATCTTGTGGCCAAATTTGACTGGGAATTGCCTGATGGAGTAAAAGGAAAAGATCTGGACATGAATGAGGGCCCTGGGATTACTGCGCATAGGGTTGTTCCTCTTCATGCAGTTGCTACTGTGATTTCTTAGTTTGTATTCTGATGCATGTGTTTTTGTTTGAATCTTGGTCAAATTTGTATTTATGGTTTGTTGGGTATAAATTGTTTCAATGTCAAAGGGTGTTGTTTTAATTAGGACTTGTCCAATGTGAACCATATGAAGTAAATAAAAACTTTTTTCTAATATAGATTTTAGGAAACGATCTGAATCATTGATCTTTGTATTATAAGGTTACACAAAAAGAGATAATATTGCAACACACAAAAATCAGTATTATAAAAGAATTTTTTTGTGAATATAATTAAAAAGTATTATTGTATATATATCAAATTGTGTTTCAACTTTATATAAACAATATAATGACTACTATGTACGTAATTTTACAATAGTGTTTTTATTTATTTATTTATTTTTGTGTGGAAACGCAAAAAGGTTTATTAAGAAGCAACACAAATACATCCAGGAAGGAAGACCAGCCACAAACAACGGCGGCTCAATCCACACATCACGGACAATAATAACATGAAACAAAAATTACAATAGTAAATTCTACATTAATTTTTTTTTTGTTTTTGGCTTGGGGGTGGGTGGGGTCGGGGGTCTGGGGGGTAGACATGGCAGGGGAGTAAAAAAAAATTTTCGTTGGCACTTATGGCACTAATAGTGTCATAAGTGCCTAACCCGACCCGCGTGCCTGATTCTACCCGGCACGCGACCCGCGCTCCTGACCCTACCCAGTCCGCCCAATTAAGGGCAAAAACGTCCCAAAGCTATAAAAATAGCCAAAATTTATGTTTTTTCAATGAGTGGCCATAATTTATGTTTTATGATTCATTTTGACTATTCCAAAATTTTACTCTTAATTAATAATAAATGCGGCAAAAAAGAAAAAAAAAATTAATCACAGACATAAATCCCAGGGAATGAAACCTCTCTGCGGTGAGTGTGTCAATACGTTGAATAGCCTCATCAGTGAGATATATTTTATGATCTCCAACTGTCCCATTTCTGAAGAATGAATTGTATGGCAATGGAAACCATGTGGGAGATTCCTGGGACTTGTTGACAGCATTGTTACTTAGCACCTGAATGCTACAGCTCTTGACAATCTCTTCCACCTCATCTTCTTCTTGAAATGGAGATCCTAAGTGAGAAATCGCCCAGTTTCTTGACATGACCATGTGTATCTTCCATCATCTCCTCGTAAGTGAGAAACGCGACATTCTCGGGCCTTTTCATGCTCAGCTCTCTGTACCCAATCACATGATCATAGTAGGGGTGACGCAGTTGGCTTCTCGATGTTCCACTTCCTCACAAAATGCCACATGGAGACCAGGGGCGGAGCTAGGGGTGGGGCAGGGGGGTCACTGGGCCCCACTGGGATTTTAAAAAATACTAGGATATTTTTGTAATTTTATATTAAAAATAAAAAATATATAATTTTATCTACATCATTATCTTGTTGAGCTATTTTATACTGTAATTGATATGTAAACTTTAGAGTTAAGACTTTTAGAATAAGTAAAAACATAATTAATTTATGCATATCATGCTTGGATTGGATTCTAGAGATTTTTTTTTTGAATTTGATATTGAAAGTTACTTTGCCTTACAAAGTTTCATGAGATTTTGGAAAATAAAATCACAAACTATTTTAAATTTGCAATTTTAACGTCTTTTGAGTGTGGCGAATTAAATCACTATTTTTTTCAAGTTTTGCAATTTTGTCCCCCTGTTTTTTCGATCGCTAGAGTATTGAATTGGAGCTTACATGATTAGTAAAAACGACGACGTTTTTGTGAGGCTTAAACGACATTGTTTCATACCATTTCAATTAAAAATTTCTCCAAATTAGAGATTGTATCATGTATTTGCATAGGCCATTCGATATGAGCGGAAGAGAGCTAACTCGATATGAACGTGAGTGGTCTCGTAATGAACTCAGTATGTGTAGCTAAGCCTCATACATAAAGAGGAAAGTCCAATCCCTCCCTGAATATAGATAGAAGTTGAGCCAGAAAAAGGGCGGCTTGCCGGATAGATCAAAATTCAACCGGATAAGTTCACCACATGTTCTCTGGGGCCTGCCGCCGCTAAATCACCCTACCTTTCTAACTCTTCGTCTTAAGAAATATATAATATTCAATATTTAGTAATTTTATTATAAAATACATTGTAACATGAATATGAGCTTGAAAATCTGTTAAAATGTGTTTTTTGTAATTTAAATAATATTATAATTGTGTTATTGATTATCATTTTTTTTAGGGTTAATTGCATGTAATATCATGAACTTAACGCGAAATCCAAATTTAGCACGAATTTAAAAAGTTCCAATTAATATCACTACCTATGCCCCGTGTCCAATTTTAGCACCGTTTTTTGACGTGGCTTGTCGGCACATGCTTCGATCCTACGTGGCTTGCCGGTACAAGCTTCCGACCGGCGAGCCAAGCTCTCTCTCTCTCTTTCTCTCTTCCGCCGCCTTCACCCTCACCTCCTCCTCTTCCACAGCCCACGCCTCTCACCTCCTCCTCGCGATTCCGGCGACGAGTGCCGCCGCCTCCACCCTCACCTCCTCCTCTTCCACCGCCCACGCCTCTCACCTCCTCCTCGCGATTCCGGCAACGAGTGCCGCCGCCTCCACCCTCACCTCCTCCTCTTTCACCGCCCACGCCTCTCACCTCCTCCTCTTCCACCGCCCACGCCTGTTCGCTATTTATTTTCACCACACCGCAAGTATACGGGTAGTTGCAATATATGGAAGCAAGGTCGTATCCCACAAGGATTAGTAGTTCAATCTAGTGATTATCTTAATTCATTATGCTAGAGCTATTTAGACTAAACAATGAGGTGAAAGGTTCAATTATCTAGCAATTTCAAAGACTAATAAGATCAAACAAACAAAGAGAATTAAACAAGTGATGAAGGTGATTTAGGGACTAGGCATCAATGGACAAGTAATGGATTTCAAATAGCTCAATATTAATCTTAACATTCCTAATTATCTAGAGTGATCTCCCAACTAGTTCTAGCCCCCTCCCGGACGACTAAAACGGTAGATTACGG